>NC_140357.1:82600-142600 GCF_963514085.1 Chelon labrosus
TGGCACAGCAGCAAAATCAACTAGAAAATTCCCGCGGAAATTTTTGAAGTGCCGAGTGGGCTGTTGCCGGGGTTCTGTATTGAAAAAGCACACCTCAAATAGCCACAAATGTTAGCAATTAGCATGTCTTTACATGCAGTCAAGCATTAGCCGCTAATGTTAGCAATTAGCATGTCTTTACTACCATGAGCAGCTGGCACGCTGGATGCTCTTGGTAGTAAAGCATTAGCCACTAATGTTAGCAATTAGCATGTCTTTACTAAGTAGCATGTCTTTACTACCATGAGCAGCAGCTATAAGAAAAAGCACAACTCAAATAGTCATTTAAGGCCTGGTTCCTACTGACAGGATGGGTGTGAGTTTGATGTCATGCAGGGTACAACAAACCAAACAGGATGAGGAGGATGCAGTAGGCCTGGCTGAGAGAGAGAGACACTGAGAAGGGTCGTCCTTTATGCTTCGCCTTCTACAAACTGAAGGACAGGTACAGGCAGCAGACCCCTCCCAGCTCCACCTGAAAGCCAGCATCAAATAAGGAAGAGAGCGAGACGGATCGTCACACCCCCACCTTTAAGAGGGGTGTCCTCACTAGGATCCCCAGACAAAGAACAGCAAATCAAGCCATAAATGTTTCCTACTTTATGTGGTGGAATAATATATTTTTCAGTTTGACACAGTTTAATTTAAAAATATCTTCCCTTTAAATTGTAAAACGTCAACATTATTACTGTGATAAGCTCCCGCGAGCAACGCGGCGAATTAGCCGGCGGCTAACCCCACTAGCCTCCGCATTAGCTCACGGCTAACCACCGCGGCTAATTCGTGTTTAACTCCCGCGGGTCTGCGGTTAAATCCCGGTTAGCTAGCGGTTAGCTAGCGGTTAGCTCGAGGCTAACTCCGCGGTTGAGTCCGCGGCGTTAAGGTAGCGGCTAGCTAGCTCCGTTAGCTCCGCTAGCTCGCTAACATACATGAGCTATGGTGGACGGCTAGTCGTTAGCGTCCGTTAGCAGTTTAGCTATTCACTGACCTAATAAGATGAAGGAAACGGGTCAGGGATGTTGTGTCAGGAGTTTCAGCAAAGCAGCCAGATATAATTTGTGTTTAAAATAAAGAAAAAAGGTCAAACATGACTGAGAAGTTGTCATTCAGTCAATGAGAAGAGCAATAGCTAAGAGGCCCAGCAGCTGTGTGAAAGCACCAAGGGAGACAGGGATGGTTTGGGGGGTTTTAATGTTTTGGCAGATCCTGTTTTCCACTGGGAGCTTAAATAGTGGCTAGCTGCTCTGCTTTCTCTGTCTGTCATTTTACACACGCAGATTCAAATTAAGTGCTAAGAACTACTAAAATGGCTGCCTAATGTTAGCATTAGGTTAATGCATGTCTTTAATTTTTAGTGGCAAGAAATTAGTGGCTAGCTATTCGCTAACATGCTAATGGTGCCACTAATGCTACCACCAATTTCTACCACTAAAAATTAGCATTAGCCGCTAATGGTAGCAATTAACATGACGCGCTAGCCACTAATTTTAACATTGGTTTAGTGTTAGCATGTCTTTTAAGCCACTAAAAATTAAATACATGCTAATTGCTAACATGCTAATTGCTAATATGCTATTCGCTAACATGCTAATGCTGCCACTAATGCTACCACCAATTTCTTGCCACTAAAAAGTAGCATTAGCCGCTAATGTTAGCAATTAACATGACGCGCTAGCCAATGACAGACAGACACCTGTCATTGTTCAACTTAGGTGCCAAAAGCCAAAATGGCTGCCCCACATACCAGTTACTTATGTCAGTTGGAAGTTTCCCGCCTCTTTCTGTGGAGACCCTCCTCTTCTGCTGCGTGTGAGCGTGTGTATGCCCGTTGGGGCCTTGTTGTCACGGTTACCAGTTTGAATTTCAGTTAGAAGATGGCTAGAGGGAGAGAAAATGCTGAAACAAACCTCCTCGAACAGGAAGGCCTTGTGGCCAAACCGTGTTTCCAATCATTGAACCGACTTCACTTTGGGCATCTTGAGTCTTTCCTGAACGTCTAGATATGCAGTTTGTGGGTAAAATGAAGAAATGTGAGCTATAAAGAGCGATTCAAAGAAAGGATTGCTTCTGCTTTGCTCCAGAAATTTAACATGGCAGTCTATGAAGCTGTGGATGGGTGTTGCTGGCGCATCTTTGCGTCTCACGCCAAAACTATAAGACTTTACAGCTTTAGCAGACGAATTTGAGCGAGAAGACAAATTTTCCTACGTTTCTATGTATAAATTATGTCTGAGGTGTGAAATTTGTGGCCACGGGAGCAGTTTCTGTTTTATTTTTTGCCTATTTTCTTCTCTCCTCCTCACTCTACCTGCCACTCTAGCACCAACATTCCGCGCAATACACACCCATTATAAACCCTGAAATTTGAGTAAAAACCTACACAACTCTGAGGCTTCATAGTTTAAAAACGGTAAAAGTTGTCGATAAGTGAAGTGAATCGCTGAAGAGAAGGCAAGAGTACCTACGTTTTAAAATTTAAATGGAGTCTCTCGGTGAAAGTATGCCAGAGCAGTTCATTGTTGAAAATGTCTGTTGATTTTTTTTTTTTTTCGGGCTTCTCCATTCATTTCATTGTTGAAAATGTCTGTTGATTTTTTTTTTTTTTCGGGCTTCTCCATTCATTTCAATGGGAAATTTCTCGCGGTTTTTCGCGAATAAATTCGCGAAAAACTCGTCAATCCCTTATAAAAGTAATAGCACGGGATTCGGGATCAAAACACACGTTTTGATATATCATGTGTTGGGGTCCTCTCGCCGGTTCGGGCCGCATTAATCGGCGAAAAAGGGCGGAAAATGAATAATAAGTAAAAAAAAAAATAAAACTGCAAAGAAACACGCAGAAGATCAATAGTGGCCTCGTGCCTATGTGCCTATGCCACTCCTCCCATAGCTTGCTATGGGAGGAGTGGCCTCGTGTCATAGGCACTCGGCACTAACTAGTCAGTTGAACCCATAATCACAGATGTCTTTATTTCCTTTATTACTGGAGATTAGAGAGCATATTGAAACTTACAGGGTTGGAGTTATAAGCTTTGTGCAGGTCTAACTAATGTCAGGGCTAGATAATATCTTCACGTGTGTGCGAAAGTCATGATGCACACACATAAAACAGACCTGTTTTTGGTTCTGGAGCAGGTGTAGAGATCCATTAGAGACAGCAGCTATTATAATATTATATTATTATACTGATATCTGGGTTTGTTTGCTTGCCTTGCTTTTTTATATAGCGCTTTTCTACCGATTGGTACTCAATGCGCTTTACAGTCACAGACACATCTACCTATTCACTCACACAAGCACACACATTCACATGCACTGGGAGCAACTGAGGGTTTAGTGTCTTGCTCAAGGACACTTCGGCATGTGGCACATCCCGGGGATCGAACCGCTAACCCTCTGGTTCGTGGACAACCCGCTCTACCTACTGAGCCACAGCCACCCAGTGTGAAACTGAGATTGGATCTGGAGACGCATGTTTAATGTTTAATGGCAGGTCTGAACACACGTACTTAAAGCTGGCCACTTCCAGTTGGATAGCACAAATCGGATCTTAATGCAAGGTCTGAACAGGCCCTCCCAAGCTTATCTGCCACATCTTTTTACTTTGGAGGCATACACACAGCACACTGGTGATACTGACTTTGGCAATACCACCCCGTTCAACTTCACACAAGCTGCGGTGATAATAGTGTAATACATTTGTACCAGCCATATAATGGCAAAAAATGGTATGCTCTTCATGTTCGTGTTTTGTAAAATCAACAGCATCATAATATCGTCACACTGTTAAAATAATCGCCTAAGCCATTTTTTGTCAAAATTGTTTTTTTTGCCGAAATCATCTCCTCATGATGCCGGCCACCTATGGTAAAATCGCCAACATCCTCAGTTGATCAGTTCATGTGATATTACCCCTTTAAGATGATGGCCTATGGCAAGTGTGTGAGCCTTTTGGTGAAGTTTTTTGTGTTTCCTGAAAAACTTGAAAAAATGAGTTAGGCGATTATTTTAACAGGGTGACGATATTAAAGATTGTCTGTGTGTGTTATAGCATGTCTTACCTTCTTCAGCCATGCTTGTGGTCCACCAGTAGAGAGCTCCTCAGAACTGAGGACCTGGGCTCCAGTTGAACCAGTAAAAAGGCCAGGGACAGTGTTAGATTGGGCCCATGCATCTACCTAACAAAACAGAACATTTCCTTTAGACCAGACAGTCAACGTGTATTAGATCAAAGTTTGATTGGGTGCACACTAAACACCCACAACAGGCAATGGCCTCCAGTTTGAGAGCACCATGTGCCCAGCAGAAAACTAAAACCTTTTGACTTAACAAAAAAAAAGGTAGTTGTGTGGGCCATATTTTCTGTTTTCACATAAGTAATGAAAGCAGACAAAGCGAACCCAGTCAAACAAATAAAATAGACATAGTATACCTTCGTATACGTTTATTCAGGAAAATGAGCCAATAATGCATATCTGCAAATTGCAAAAGTAAGTGTACCTCTAGGATTACAAATTAATATTAAGGAAAATTTTGAGTCCAGAAGTATTTCCAATGAATGCACTGCAATTCATTGCCCTGCTTAGTTTAAAAAAGCAGGAATTTGTCTCAGTCTGATCTTCACAACACGTTTGTGGAACTGTATGATGGCATGGACGAAGGAGTTCTCCTGAGGACCACAGAAAAACAGTTGCTGTGGATTATCAGGAAAATGTTACAAAACCATTTCTAAAGAGTATGGTATCCACAGGGTTATGGTGAGGGTTAGTCTGTCTGACTGTGGACAATTGGAGGAGATTTAAAACAACTGTTACTTCCTTTATGCCATTAAAAATCACTCCAAAAGTAAGACGCACAGTAACTTTTAAGCAACTAAAGGCCTCTCTCACATTGACTAAAGTTAATGTTTATAACTCCACCATCAGGAGAACGTTGAACAACCATGGTGTGCATGACAGAGTGGCAAGGACAAAGACACTGCCCCAAAAAGAACATTCGTCTGCAATCTGCTAAACATCATGTGGACGAGCCAGAAGAACAGGGAAAATGTTTTGTGGACGGATGAGACCAAAGTAGAAGTGTTTGGTTTAAATGAGAGGCGTCATGTTTGGAGACAAAAAGACAATGCATTTCAGCATCACAATCTCATCCTGTCTGGGAAACTCGAGGGTGTTGATGTCCTTGTTTGGGCCTGTTGTGCTGTATCTGGGTCAGGACGGCTTGCAATCATTGACGAACCAATGAAAGTTATACCAGCAAATGCTGAGAGAAAATGTCTGTGAGCCGAATCTTAGGAAAAACTGGGCCACGCAGCTTGGCTGAATTCAATGTCAACTACTGTCTCGCCTGATGACAGTGGTTGAGATCCTCATTCACAAATCTGAATATTTCCTCCAACATTACTGGTTTGTGAGACCAAGCTAAGACAGAGAAGCTAAGTTAGGTAGCTAAGACAAGCTAACTAATACGGCAAATGTGTAAAACATTTTACATTTGCTGAACGTCATATTAACATTTTCATGGCCAGCATGTTATTCAGATGACATTTGAAAATTGAGCTAATAACCTGTAAGACACATATTGTACAGACGATTGACGATTTCAGGCTCAAACTGTGTCAGTGGGAATGGCTCAGAACATGGAGACAGAGGGCGAGCAAACGAACTTAATCTGTTCTTCAACAGATTTGAGTCAAGATGCACCCCACCACCCACCCCCCACCCCCATGAACCATCAGTCTGCATCTTGGCCACTTCCTCTCTGGCTACAAAGGAGGCTGATCCTGAACCACCTCCGACCCCTTGTGAGCCCGAAGCTGGACCCCCTGCAGTTTGCCTACAAACCGAGCATCGGATGATGCTGTCACCGACATAACATATTTGTCTGCCGTATTCTATTTATTTGTATGAATAAAGTCCTATCTTATCTTATCTTATCTATCTTATCTTACCTGTTCTTGTGCCCGGCTGAGCATGCAGATAGCACTGATGTCATAGGGGTTCTCTGCCAGTCGCCTCTGAGCTTTGATTCTCTCAGTTACAGCCTGAGTAATATCTACTGGCTGGAGAAAGTAAGAGAAAGACAATACAAGACATTACAGGACATGTAATACACTCCAACAAAAAAAGCATTTTGGAAACAGAGAAATGAGATGGGCCAAGTCGAAACAGCCTAGCTCCAACATTTCAACTTTTTAAAAAAATCTCAGTGCCTTGTTATGTACTTGCAACTAGGGATGCCACACTTGTCAATATAATATTGACCCGGTCAATACGGCACCCACGGTTCAATACACATTGTGAATTGTGGTATTTTCGTTTTTTTGGGGTTAGGGTTAGGGCAGGATATGCAGCACTTTTCAGTACTTCGACCTGACAGGAAAGCTACTCCGACTGCTACTTGCAGAAGAGTGAATGTTGTCATCTTCACCACCACGGGAGCGTTTAAAAAAAGCCTACAGATATTTTTGTCTCGCCTGATGACAGTAGTTGAGTTTCCTCCAGCACCCCCATGACCCTTCACAGGACAAACAGTTACAGAAGATGAATGAATGAATATTTTCAACAGATTTTCAGTTTTGGTACTATTTGAAATATTTGTTTGACTTATTTAACAATACTTCTGTTGCTATGTTCACTGTCTACATTTTACTGTGTAATACAACATTGAAAAGTTTATTAGAAATAAGAGGGTCTTCTGAACCGTTCTTTGTCTGGCCCTTCGCCGAAGACCAGTCTGCCTTGGGAGACCCTACCAGGGGCAAACTGCCCCGGACAGCATAGCTCCTAGGGTCATTAGGACACTCAAACTCCTCTACCACGATAAGGTGATGGTTCAGAAGACCCTTTATGAGGAAAAACAAGAAGAGACTGTGTACCCGGCCCGGAGGGTTACTGGGGCCTCACCCTAGAGCCAGGCCTGGGGCTGGGGCCCGTGGGAGAGCACACGGAGTTGCTCCGGGTGAGAGGCGGAAGGCCGGGGTGGGCTTTTTGATTGCCCCTGGACTATCCGCCTGTACGTTGGGGTTCTCCCGGGTGGACGAAAGGATTGCTTCCCTGTGCCTTCGGGTCGGGGGACGGGTCCTGACTGTTGTCTGCGCATATGCGCCGAACAGCAGTTCAGAGTACCCGCCCTTTTTGGAGGCCCTAGGACGGACGCTGGATGGCGCCCCAACTGGGGACTCCATTGTCCTGCTGGGAGTCTTCAACGCTCATGTGGGCAACGACAGCGTGACCTGGAGGGGCGTGATTGGGAGAAACGGCCTGCCTGATCTGAACCCGAGCGGTGTTCAGCTTTTTGGACTTCTGTGCGAGTCGCAGTTTGTCCATAACTAACACCATGTTCGAATATAAGGTTTTTCATCGGTGCTCTTGGCACCATGACGGCCTAGGTCGTAGGTCGATGATTGACTTTGTAGTCCTATCATCTGACCTGCGACCGTATGTTCTGGACACTCGGGTAAAGAGAGGAGCAGAGCTGTCAACTGATCACCACCTGGTGTTGAGTTGGATCAGATGGCAGGGGAAGACGCCACGCAGACCTGGTAGGCCCAAACGAGTAGTGAGGGTCTGCTGGGAATGTATGGTGGAAGAACCTGTCAAGATGGTCTTTAACTCCCACCTCCGGCAGAGCTTTAACCGCGTCCCGGGGGTGGTGGGGGACATTGAGTCCGAATAGGCCATGTTCCGCTCCGCCATTGTGGAGGAAGCTGTTCCAAGTTGCGGCTGCAAGGTCGCTGGTGCTGGTCACGGCGGTAACCCCCGAACCTGCTGGTGGACACCAGCAGTGAGGGGAGCCGTCAGGCTGAAGGAGGAGGCCTACAGGGCATGGCTCCTGAAGCAGCTGACTGGTACCGGATGGCCAGGCGGTCTGCGGCGAGGGCAGTCGCTGAGGCAGAAACTCGGGCGTGGGAGGAGTCCGGTGAGGCTATGGAAAAAGACTATCAATCGGCTCCAAAGAGGTTCTGGCAAACCATCCGGCGCCTCAGTGGTGGTAGGCAGCAACACGCTCACACTGTTCTCAGTATGGGTGGTGAGCTGCTGAGATCAACTGGGGATATCGTTAGGCGGTGGAAGGAATACTTTGAGGAGCTCCTCAATCCCACCAACACGTATTCCATAGAGGAAACAGAGCCAGAAGGCCTGGGGTGGGATCGTCCAATCTTTGGGGCAGAAGTCGCCGGGCTAGTGAAACAACTCTGCGGCGGCGGAGCTCCGGGAGTGGATGAGATCCGCCCTGGGTAACTCAAGGCTCTGGATGTTGTAGGGCTGTCCTGGCTCTGCAACACTGCGTGGACATCGGGGGCAGTACCTCTGGAGTGGCAGACCGGGGTGGTGGTCATCATTAAAAAAGGGGACCAGAGGGTGTGTTCGAACTATAGGGGGATCACACTCCTCAGCCCGCCGGCAAGGTCTATGCCAGGGTGCTGGAAAAGAGTGTCCGGTCGATGGTTGAACCTCAGATCGAGGAGGAACAATGCGGTTTTCGTCCCGGACGTGGAACCATGGACCAGCTCTTTACCCTCACTAGGGTGCTGGAGGGGAAATGGGAGTTTGCCCAACCAGTCCACATGTGTTTTGTGGATCTGGAGAAGGCTAACGACCATGTCCCCAGAAGCATCCTGTGGGGGGTGCTCCGGGAGTATGGGGTGGATGGTCCCTTACTAAGGGTCATTCAGTCCCTGTACCAAAGGAGTGCGAGTCTGGTCCGTGTAGCTGGTAGTAAGTCGGACCTGTTCCCAGTGAGGGTTGGACACCGCCAGGGCTGCCCTATGTCACCGCTTCTGTTCATAATTTTGATGGACAAAATTTCTAGGCTCAGCCGGGTGGGGGAGGGTATCGTGTTCGGTGATTGGAGGATCTCGTCTCTGCTTTTTGCGGATGACGTGGTCCTCTTAGCTTCATTGAACAACGACCTCCAGCACTTGCTGGGGTGGTTCGCAGCCGAGTGTGAAGCGGCTGGGATGAAAATCAGCACCTCCAAGTCTGAGGCCATGGTTCTCAGTCGGAAAAGGGTGGATTGCCCACTCCGGGTCGGGGAGGAGGTCCTGCCTCAAGTGGAGGAGTTCACGTATCTCGGGGTATGGTTCACGAGTGAGGGTAAGAGGGAGCGGGAGACCGAAAGGCGGATCGGAGCGGCATCTGCAGTGATGCGGATGCTTAACCGGTCGGTCGTGGTGAAGAGAGAGCTAAGCCGAAAGGCGAAGCTCTCAATTTACCGGTCGGTCTACGTTCCAATCCTTACCTATGGTCATGAACTTCGTGTAATGACCAACAGAACAAGATCGCGAATACAAGCGGCCAAAATGAGTTTCCTTCGTAGAGTGGCCGGGCTCAGCCTTAGAGATGGGTTAAGGAGCTCGGACATACGGGAGGAGCTCAGAGTAGAGCCGCTGCTCCTCCACGTCGAGAGGAGTCAGTTGAGGTGGCTAGGGCATCTGGTAAGGATGCCTCCCGGACGCCTCCCGGGAGAGGTGTTTCGGGCATGTCCTAGGGGCCGACCCAGGACACGATGGAGGGATTATATCTCTCATCTGGCCTGGGAACGCCTAGGGCTTCCTCCGGAGGAGCTAGCTGAAGTGGCCGGGGGGAGGGCTGTCTGGGCTTCCCTGCTGAAGCTGCTGCCCCCGCGACCCGGACCCGGATAAGCGGAAGAAGACGAGACAAGACGATAATAAAATAAGAAAAAAGTTTCTTATAATGAAGTTACCAATGTTGCCAGTTTCTACGTGACTACCTCAGTTTAAGTAATTGTGTTTTTTCTTTTCCTCTGCATGAAATGAATGAATGGTATGAGTATGTTTTACTCTATTTTTTACTTTTATAACAGGAGGTGGTTTTTAGTTTTTTGGGAACCCATAACAAACCATGAACCCCACGCTGAGGTACATACTGAACCGTGACTTGTGTGTGTATATATACACTACCGGTCAAAAGTTTAAGAACACCCTAATTTTTCCAGTTATTTATTGCAATTCGAGTTGTGCAAGTCCAATGAATAGCTTGAAATGGTAGAAAGGTAAGTACTGAACAGCCAGAGGTTAAAGAAAAAAGATTTGGTTACCCAAATCTGAAAAATAATGTACATTTCAGAATTATACAAAAAGGCCTCTTTCAGGGAACATGAAGTGGGTTAACAATTTAAAGCTGTTCTGCAGCAATGAAGGTTGAATCAGCCTTGAAAGCTGGTGCTACTAATTCCTAGAGGTGTTCCAACTTTTCTTGGTTACTTACAACCCCCTCTGTCTTCATAAAAGCAGTGTTGGAACACACTGTGGTACCAGACCCTCATGAGCATCAGGTGAACAGTATTGTACTACAGAAAGTAGTGTGTTGCTACAAAAATGGCAAGAAAAAGGCAATTAACAATGGAAGAGAGATAGACCATCATAACACTTAAAAATGTAGGTTTTTCCTACAGGGAAACTGCAAAGAAAGTCAAGGTGTCAGTGAGTACAGTTTTATTCACCATCAAAAGGCACTCACTAACTGGGGGAAACTCTGACAGCAAGAGGTTTAGCAGACCAAAGCCACAACTGAATCAGAGGACAAGTTTCTGAGAGTTAACAGCTTGCATGATAGGCGGCTCACAAAACAACACACAGCACAGCTTAATAGTGGTCGTAGTAAGCAAGTCTCAGTTTCAACTGTGAAGAGAAGACTTCAAGCTGCAGGTTTGACAGGACGAGTTGCAGCAAGAAAGCCATTGCTAAGATGCCAGAATAAAATAAAGATGCTCGTCTGGGCCATTAAACGGCGCCATTGGACTACTGAAGACTGGAAAAAGGTATTATGGACTGATAAATCAAAATTTCAAATCTTCGGTTCATCTCGCAGGATATTTGTATGCCGTTGAGTAGGCCAGAGGATGGTTCCACAGTGTGTGACATCAACTGTCAAACATGGAGGAGGAAGTGTGATGGTCTGGGGCTGTTTTGCTGGATCCAGGGTCGGTAACTTGTACAGAGTGAGAGGCACCCTGAACCAAAACGGCTACCACAGCATTCTGCAGCGCCATGCAGTACACTCTGGTATGCGCCTAGTTGGTCAGAGGTTCATCCTACAGCAAGATAATGACCCAAAACACCAGTCCAAGCTATGCCAGAACTACCTCAGGAAAAAAGAACAAGATGGTAAGCTTGAAAACATGGAGTGGCCAGCACAGTCTCCAGACTTAAACCCCATCGAGCTGGTTTGGGATGAACTGGACAGAAGAGTGAAAGCCAAGCAACCTACAAGTGCCACACATTTATGGGAACTTCAGCAACAGACTTGGGAAGAACTTTCTGAAGAATATTTGATTTCTGTTGTAGAAAGAATGCCACGAGTGTGTTATATCTGTTATATCGGCCAAACGTGGCTACTTTGATGAATCAAAAGTTTAGAATACATTTTGTTCTATAAATTGATTCCATGATTTCTCTTTCAACTCAAATTGCTTTCATTTCAGAGTGCAATGAGACACTAAACTGAATAATTTTCAGTAAAAAACTGGAAAAAGTGTGGTGTTCTAAAACTTTTGACCGGTAGTGTATATACAGTTGAAACCAGAAGTGTACATACACTGTGTTAAAAAGACATATAAGTTAGGATTACCAAAATTATTTCTATTTGCTAAATGTCACAATAATGAGAGAGAAATTGTTTTATTACTTTCTTCAAAGTCAGAAGTTTACATACTTTTCCTTAGCATTTGGTAGCATTGCCTTTAAACTGTATGACTTGGGTCAAACGCTTTGGGTATCCTTCCACAAGCTTCTCGCAATAGTCTGCTGGAATTCTGGTCCATTCCTCCTGACAGAACTTGTGTAACTGAGCTGACTCAGTTACACAAGTAGTTACAAAGTGGCTTAAGGACAACACAATCAATGTTTTGGAGTGGCTATCACAAAGCCCCGATCTCAATCCCATAGAAAATTTGGGAAATTTTCTATGGGATTGAGATCGGGGCTTTGTGATAGCCACTCCAAAACATTGATTGTGTTGTCCTTAAGCCACTTTGTAACTACTTTGGTTGTATGGTTTAGGGTCATTGTCCATTTGGAACATCCATTTGCGCCCAAGCTTTAACTTCCTGGCTGATGTCTTGACATGTTGCTTCAATATTTCCACATAATGTTCTTTCCTCATGATGGCGTCTATTTTATTAAGTGCACCAGTTCCTCCAGCGGCAAAACAGCCCCACAACATGATGCTAACACCCCCATACTTAACAGTTCGGATGGTGTTCTCAGGCTTACAATCTCGGGTGACTGCTCTATTGACCAGTAGCTGGTGCTTGGCTCCTCTGGTGTTACTACCAATTCCCTTCTGAGCCCCGCTCATGTATTGAGCTACGTGCTTACTCATCTTAGCCGCGATGATGCCTGACAGGGCCTTCCATGTTGTGGAGAGAAAGGTTATTTGCCGGTAATTGGATGGGATAGGCCCCTTCTGGGGGGACCGTCTTGCCCTGGGTTAGCCACCTGAGTTAGTGGGACCCATCCCTTAGTAGCTGGTTCATCTGTGCTGCTAGGCGTTCATGGAGTCCCGTTAGCTTCTTCAGCCAGTAGGCATGGATCATATTGGGGCCTGGTGCTGTCCAGCTCTTCATTTTTGACACTCTTTCTTGGATGTTTGGCGTTGAGATGGTTACTGGTTCTTGTTCTGTAAGGTTGCTGTGGCCTGCTCTTAGGTCCACTAGCCATTGGCCATCTGGGTTGTGTGATGCCTCTTTTTCCCCATATACCCTTCCAGTATCCTTCCACCTCAGCTCTTGGTGGGTCTGACCGGTTGTTATTTCCTCCCTGCCACTGAGAATACATCTTGGCTGGTTCAGTGGAGAACAGCTTGTTTATTCTCCTGGTCTCTGCCTCCTTGGTGTATCTCTTCAACCGGGTGGCCAGTGCTGTTAGTCTCTGTTTGGCAGTTTCGAGTGCTTAAGGTATGGAGAGCTTGGTGTACTTCCTGGGTACCCCTTTATTTACCATGTTGCCTTTCTGTAGTTCTGTTAGCTGGCAAACTTCAATTCAATTCAATTTTATTTATATAGCGTCAATAACAATACAAATCGTCTCAAGACGCTTTACAAAAACCCGGCCTGAAACCCCCAGAGCAAGCCTGAAGGCAACGGTGGCAAGGAAAAACTCCCTTTTAACGGGAAGAAACCTCGAGCAGAACCCAGCTCATATGGAGGGACCCATCTGCCTAAGGCCAGCCGGGTACAGACAGAAGAAAGAGAGAAGAGAACAGCAAAGAGAGAAGAGAAGAGAACAGCAAGATAAACATACATCTGTCATAGATACACATATCTGACTAAAGTGTACATGTGGAATCTTATGATACAAACTGATGATGTTACATGACAGTTTGAAAATGTAAGAGGAATCATAGGCAGGTTGGAGAATTGTTCTAATAAACTTCTCTCCGTGTTGCCCTTATCTTGGTATTTTCCATGGTGGATGCTGCCTGTTATGGTTTGAGCCCATCTTGTAGCCAAGCATTTCTAGGATTACTGTTGCTGTACTGTGTATCAGCTTATTGGTGTCAGTGATGGTTCCCGTAGGGATTGTTGTTAGTCATTCACATCCACTAGCATATCTTCTGAAGGTACCTTACAAGTCAGCTTCGGTATTCGACGGGGGTTCCAGGCTTCTAATTGACCTATGGCTAAACCACGCCCCCAAACGCGATGAGCCAATCACAGTGCGCATAGCTAACCCAATACACTCGGACATTCTCTGCTTCCACGTCCATTGAAATGCATTGCAGTTAGTCAGTTTTCGTTCGTTTTTATATGTTTTTATATGTTTTTTCGTGACATTTTAAGTTTAAAATGGTCAAACGGTGTGCATGGGGTACCTGCAACTCCGATACTAGGTATCCCGAGAGGCTGGGCGACGACGGTGTCTATTTTTTACCCTTTCCAAGGCCATATCTCAACCGAGAGAAGTGTCTGCTCTGGATTAAGTTATGTGGAAGACCACACCACCAACTAAACGTGAATAAAATCAACAAAGACGTCTACATCTGTTCAAAGGTAGGCTAACGTTAGCCTAACGTTAGTCTAACGTAACGTTAGGCTAACGTTACGTTAAACATGTTAAAGATAACGTTGAAATACGTTGTTGACTTATTAGTTAACAACGTAGTCTAACGTAACGTTAGCTAACGTAACGTTAGCTAACGTTACATTAGACTAGCCTAATGTTAGCTTCTAGCTGCGTTGTACATCATTTCACTTCGTTTCCTCGGCGTTAATTTGCCTGTTATGTAGTTTTTGTACTTTGGCAAACCTACCTGAAGTAGAAGCTTCTTACCGACCGTCTCAATGATAACATCATTAATATAACCTTCCAACGCATAGTGTAGACCCTTTTGGTCACTTCGAGATGAAATGTAATCCTTCTGACTCCAAAAATCATCGATAGCCTCCTGACAAATGTCTCTTTCTGTGAAAGTTGCCATAGCGCCTGTCACCGAATGTTGATTGTTTGTCTGAGTGAGTGGAGGGGGCGTGGTTTAGCCATAGGTCAATTGTGCCATGATCTTCATTTTCAGGTCAGCAGCTTTTGTACTGAGGCTGGTATCTGTTGGGGCTTGATATATATATATATATATATATATATATATACATATACATATATACATATATATATACATATACATATGTATATATATATATATACATATATATACATATATATATTGGCATGGCATTCAGGAAATTAATCTTTGAATATATTGAATGAAACTCGAATATATGCAATGAACCTTTGAATATATTGAATGAAACTCGAATATATGGAATGAACCTTTGAATATATTGAATGAAAGTTGAATATATGGAATGAACCTTTGAATATATGGAATGAACCTTTGAATATATTGAATGAAACTCTGAATATATGGAATGAATATTCAAACTTTATCAAGCTAACCATACAGACCTACATACAGACCTCTACACACAGCAGAGTGTTCCGTTAATAGTTCTGCTTTTTTATGAAGGAGACGCCCTGTTGTGTACCGGCGGAGATTGTACACAGAAGCTGTTTTTTTCCTCGTTAGAAGAACGGGCAGGGTATTGGGTAGGGGTATCGGGAGAATTTTGGCCCGTACACGCATTCGCCAGTGTGTTTATCATGTCCTCATTGTTTAATATTGCCGCAACGAGATTGCGAGCGGCCTGACTCATTGTCACTCTGTCACTTTTTGCTGCAGCATCCACACGCTAAACAAGATGGCCACAGGCACTGCCATGAAGTCTGACGTCAGTCAAGTTTCATTCAATATATTCAAAGGTTCATTCAATATATTCAGAGTTTCATTCAATACATTCAAAGGTTCATTCCATATATTCGAGTTTCATTCAATATATTCAAAGGGTCATTCCATATATTCGAGTTTCATTCAATATATTCAAAGGTTCATTCCATATATTAGAGTTTCATTCAATATATTCAAAGGTTCATTCAATATATTCGAGTTTCATTCAATATATTCAAAGGTTCATTCCATATATTCGAGTTTCATTCAATATATTCAAAGGTTCATTGCATATATTCGAGTTTCATTCAATATATTCAAAGGTTCATTCAATATATTCGAGTTTCATTCCATATATTCAAAGTTTCATTCCATATATTCAAAGTTTCATTCCATATATTCAGAGTTTCATTCAATATATTCAAAGATTAATTCCCTGAACGGCATGCCATAATATATATATATATATAGATATATATATATATGAACTTGCTCAAGGTGACCCTGAGCCCTGCCTTAGTTATACCACTGTAGACCTAGGCTGCTGGCGGACTTCAATAATGCACTGAGCACCTCTTCTCTACTCTCCCCTTTTACTTTCCATGCATTGTGTATAAAACTATTGTAAGGTATGTAGTAAACCCAGTCTTTCTCTCCCGCTCATCTAACCACTGTAAGTGCTGTCAGATTATGACTAGGGGTGTAACGGTATATGTATTCGTGCCGCGGTGTCACGGTTTGGTGCATGCAGTCATACAGTGAATACGTCTGAGTGAGTAGCCTATTTAAAAAAAAAAAGAAAAAGTACAGTCCTCACTTCAATCCAGGTGGCAGTAATGAGCCTAAAAGCTGCCAGCAACATCATTAGCCTACAAAAGAAAAAAAAAAAACAGACTAACAAGAAAAGTAATTGAGAGGGTGGAGCATTGATGGATGTACTAAGACAGTGGTTCCCAAACTTTTCACAGGCCGTACCCCTTCAGGCATTTGACCTCCAGCCATGTTCCCTCGTACTCTCATGCACTTCAGACTCCTCATCGCTGTCCATAGCTATGCTAGCAGCCTTGCTAGCCACGTCTGCACTACTTCTCGGTTAGCCGGGCAACCTAGTTTACCTCAGACTGATGACTTGACAGCTCAAATGACAGAAAGTTATCAGAATTGTTGACGACATAATTTAAAGACCCAATCAAGAACGAGATTTGCTTGTTTCTGGGGGGAAAATAACTGTAGCGAGTATAGCTATATCATCAGTGTGTGATTCTTCTGACTTGGGTCAGTGAACTGATTCAGCAGAGTCTGCAGTGTTTCCAGTGAGTCCGCTAACTTACCTTGTGTACTTAGCTGCAGCCTGCCAGTTCCTTACTGTGTGGATCCATATTGCATTTGACACGACCCGTGGAAAACAAAACGCACTCATGCAATTGGTTCATGAAATTAGAAATTACGCATGTAGTCACGTTTTGGTGTCGCATTTGTATTTTAAACATACCTGTCATTTTGACAGATTGCAATTTACACCTATGACCACTTGGTGGCGAGTGACCTTATTAATTGGCTCTTGTCTCTAATTGCAGTTTGCATTCCAAACATCGCAGAACTTTTGTCAGTGCACGGTTTCCTGGTACACCGATTACACTTATGCACATGTCAGAGCTCGGCTAACCATAGAAATATATACAGTATATATGTATATATGTCTGTGCGCCTAACAAGCGGAGTTTTGTGCAAATTGTGCAAAAATAAAAAAGTTTGCATACCACCGCAGCACTTCAACCCTACAGTGCCATAAGAGCTGTTAGCACTAGCAGTCCCAGGCCCAGTATGGACAAGACGTGTTGGCAGCCCAATTTATTTATTTATTTTTTATTTTTGAAAATTTAATTTAAATTAAATGCTACTGAATATGTCATTATTATCATTTTATAAAATTAAAGTGACGGGAAAAAATAGACTATGACGGGATTTTTATGATCCTGTCAGTCAAAATGACAGACAGTATAGTGCAACCTCTGTTCTAAAGCTAACTAAAATAAAACTGGACATTGAACATGCATCAGCTTTATATTAATACCTAAAAACCATCTGTCAGTTTAGGCCCAAGTACCATTCACTAACATGGAATGGGTGGAGCTTATGACCTACACTGCAACCAGACACCAGAGAGAGCTCTACTTACTTTGGCTTCACTTTTGAGGAGCCGTTTCCATCATTATTTACAGTCTATGATTTAACCAGTTTGTTTTTAATTACACAAGATATCAAATAGTACATGCTTCAGCTTAATAGATGACACTAGCAGTTATTGGATTTTGAATAACCCCATCAAATACAAACATGCTTAGAGAAAATAGTTTAGAAACATTTCATTTCTCACCTGTAATAACGTCTTAGGAAAAACACTGTCATTGTCTGTCACCACTGGCTGTTCAACATCCTCTGCTGATCCTGCTCCAGCTTCAACTGATGACAAGGTGGTTGTCGCTACTGAAACATTTGTCGGGACATTTCTGGAAGCAGTTTTGTCAACTGGAACCCATTCTCCATAGGCACCCAGTCCCTCTCCCTCCTGAACAGCATAACGGATGACAATATGCAAGTGAGTCTAACTTGAAAAGCTCCCTTCAAGACATGTACGAAAGGTAACTGTTCAGTTCTATGTTAAATACAAAGCTTCCAGGACAGATAAAGCTGTGGCTAAAAGTTTTGAGAATGACATATACATTTTCACAAAGTCTGCGGAATCAGTTTTACAATGGCGATTTGCATATACTGTACTGTACTCCGGGATGTTATGAAGAGTGGTCAGATAAATGGCAATTAATTGCAAAGTCCCTCTTTAAGAATAAACTTCATCCCAAAAAGAAAAACATTTCCACTGCATTTCAGCCCTCCAACAAAGGATCAGCTGACATGGATGTTGTGATACTCTTGTGAATACAATTCAATTCAATTTTATTTATATAGCATCAATAACAATAAAAATTGTCTCAAGACACTTAACAACATCCGGCTTGAAACCCGGCCTGAAATCCCCAGAGCAAACCTGAAGGTGACGGTGGCAAGGAAAAAGTCCCTTTTGACAGGAAGAAACCTTGAGCAGAACCCAGCTCATATGGAGGGACCTATCTGCCTAAGGCCATCCAGGTAGAGACAGAAAAGAGAGCAGAGTCATACATACATCTGACTAAAGCATACATGTAGAACCTGATGATGATACAAATACAAGATATAGCCGATGATGTTATATGACAGTTTGAGAATATAAGAGGAATCATAGGAAGGTTTGAGAATTGCTCATTCAGGTAGGAGTGGATAACTGCAGGAGGCCAAGAAGACTGGGCAGGTTGATGAGGCCATGACAGTGACAGAGAAAAGAAAGTGGAGGATAGGAACCCAGGGCATCGTCCCCCAACAGCCTAGGCCTAGTGCCGCAAGGGATGGTTCAGTCCAGCCCTAATTATAAACTTGATAAAAAAGGAAAGTCTTAAGCCTGGCCTTAAAATAAGACAATGTGTCTGCCTCCCAAACCCAAACTGGGACCTGGTCCCACAGGAGAGGAGCCTGATAGCTGAAGGCTCTACCTCCCATTCTACGTTTTGAAATTCTAGGAACCACAAATAGGCCTGCACTTTGAGGTCAAAGTGATCTGTTGGGATGATATGGTACAATAAGGTCTTTCAGATATGATGGAGCTAGGCCTTTAAGGGCCTTGTATGTAAGGAGGAGGATTTTAAATTCTATTCTAGATTTTAAAGGGAGCCTATGAAGAGAAGCCGTTCCGACCTGGCTAAAACTAGACTTTTAGTTAATTTTGCAGCCACCAGGGGGTGCTAGTTCTGTTTGTGAGCCCCATGGCTAATTTTGAACCTTGTAGGCTGCCATCATGTTTTTCCAACTCATTGTGAGTGCATTGTAGAACTGAGCAGTCAGAGAATCAACATCCATCTTCTTGGGGAATCATTTATTGAAACCTGACTGGAAGTCTTCAAACAAACCATTCCCATTTAAATGGTCACACAACTCATTAGCAACAACTTTTTCTAGAATTTTAGAAATAAAAGGGAGGTTGGAAATTGGTCTATAGCTGACTAAAACATCTGGGTCGAGAGTGGGTTTCTTAAGTAAGGGTTTAATTACAGCAATCTTGAAAGACTGAGGCACATATCCTGTTAACAAAGATAAATGTATCTGTTTTGATATGGAGGTGTCAATTGTAGGGGAACCAGTTGTCCTCTCTATTCTCCCCCTCTCTGGAATTTAAATTTACGAAGTTGTTTTGCAGAAAAACTCTTCAAACAGATCAACCTTTACACCTTAGCCATAAATGCGCCATGTCCAGATACTGGACAGACCCATGCTATCGGACTTCCCTAATGCTGAGGACGTCATCTGAGCCAAAAAGACAGATTTACACTTCTGTGGAATTTCCCACTCTTGTTTCTGGACTAATTAGTCCTGAATCGAAAGAACATCAACATGATATCAGGGACTACAAAGAATGAATTGACTCTTCTACTTTGTATGGACAAAGTCTAGAAACCTTAATGTTATGTTCAATTATGTTTTAAATCTGTATTCATTAATTCTTCTTTTCAGAGACACACACACACACAAACATACCAAACACTTCCTTCTTGCTCCCCCTCTCCAAGAGTGACCAAGAGAGTGGAACACAGATAAGCAGGTCGTAAATAACTTTCTTTCCCCAGAGCCAGACTCTGATCTGCATTCTCCTCTCTAAAAAGAGCCTAAGTTTGATAATATGACTATCGAAGTTGTAATAACCTGGTAAGTTATATATTGTTGTTCAGGAAGGGCTAACGATCCCAATGAGACGATTTTGATCCTTGTACGATAAAACACGCCCTGAATAATTAACTCATAAAACCAGAGAGATGCTCCCTTTCTCCTCCTTCTCCGCACTTTTCCTTTCTCTGCACTTTTAAGTTTACTTCTTTCCGTTTCCCTTTTACTTTTATTTTAATCTTCTTCATTACGTACTTAGTCATGTTTATACTTAGTAACTTTGTTTTAAGAACAACTTGAATCTTGTTCCGAAATCAATTTCAAGCTCTGTTTGTTTCTCGTCGGACGTTTTTCCCGACGTACAATTTTTATAGTGACTTAAACATTTTTCTAGTTTTATTCATTTTTATACTCTACGAACCGAAGTACTAATCAACATCGTTTATAAGTTAGCCAGCGTTGTCAGCTGGGATATCAGAGAAAGACCCAATCTCTTCGACGGATCAAGAAACCAAGAAGCTGTTGCCATAGCAACGACACAGAGAAGACGTGACGATCCGGCTTCCTTCTTCAAACACAAAGACATTGCCAAGTGTCATCTACTGCCTTTGACTGAACACCTATAACGCTCTCAAGCAAAGCTGGGTGTTGGAGTTGCAGATCAAGCAACGAGTCCTGTCTACCGGTCCAAGAGAGACCTGCATCAGCTGTGCCGTTTCGTCACCACCTCGTCACACCGACGCTTCGCCATCACCGTGCCGAGAAGACTCTATGGAAAAGTAGGCTGAATCGTTCCTACCGCTTAAGACAAAGAGTTGGTGTCACTACTTTGAAACTCTCCATCAACATATTTTAGAGAAGATTGATCAGATTAGATATCAAATCCATTCCTGTTAGTTTAGGACTTAAAACATCTCCATCTCTCACTATCGCTCCAGAAATTAATTATTTCATACCTTATCACATTCGTTTTATTTGATTACACACCTATATTCTATTAGTCCCTCATTTATTCATAGTTGTCACTTTATTAAATAAATATTTGTTCACACTTAAGAAGTTGTTTGTGATGCTGTTTTACGGCAGAGAATGAATGGCACAAATTGTGGAAAAGGATTCACTCGTTCAGATATGCAAATTATTTAATTGAGACTGATAAACTGATTTAAACCGTGTTCTTCCTACGATAACAGGAGGTGGTGCCCTAACGAGACATTTAAAAGTGTAGAATATCCTACATAATTAATGGGAAAACAAATTTAGTTGGGATGGGATCTAGAAGACAAGTTGATGGTTTAGATGCTGTAATTGTTGAGAGAGCTCCCAGAAAGATCTATTGGGGAGAAGGATTCCAGATATTGATTTGGTCTTATAGAAGTTTCTAATGCCACTGTATTTACATCTTTGATAGCTGTCGGAAAGATGCCTTGAATTGTTTCTAATGCCTACAATTTTATTTGTAAAGAAGCTCATGAAGTCATTGCTACTGAGGGCTAAAGGAATAGATAGCTCAACAGAGCTGTGGCTCTTTGTCAGCCTGGCTACAGTGCTGAAAAGAAATCTGGGGTTGTTCTTTTTTTTCTATTAATGATGAATAATATGCTGTTCTTATATCATGGAGAGCTTTTTAATAAGTTGTTAAACTATCTTTCCAGGCTTCTTCAGAATTAGTGGAATGCCAAATTCCACTAAATTCTTTCTAGACTGCATGCTGTGAACAGTGTAACGGTGAATTATACCAGGGAACTAGCCTCCTCCAATTCATGATCAGGGGTCGCGTTAACTGAATATTTTCCGTCACTGACTTTTTTTTTTTTAAACTGTGACAAAAAAATCTGAAGACCATCTGCAATTCACACCCCTGACCACTTGGTGGCGCATGACATTATTAATTGGCTCTTGTCTCTAATCGCAGTTTGCGGAACAAGATTTCCTACTATGCCGATTACACTGACACACACGTCAGAGAACTAATGGTTGCCATAGACATATATACCATTTATATGTATGTATATGTCTATGTCTATGCTGCCAACGGCTGGCAAAATGGAGGAATCGGATGAAAGCACGTTGCTAGGACTGATGAAAGGCAGATTTTATTTTCAAAAAACTACCCGATCAAAAAGCGGAGTTTTGCGCAAATTGTGCAAAAAAAAAATGTTAGGACAAGATCTAAGGCGTGATTAAAACAGTGAGTTGATCTGTTTACATTCTGAGAAAAGCCAACTGAATCTAATAATAATGTAAATGAAGAGCTAAGGCTGTCACTGACAACATCAACATGGACGTTAAATTCACCTACTATAATGACTTTAGCACTATATCACATAAATCACATAAAAACTGGTGTGCGATACACCACAACAAAAAGAATTGTTTTTTGTGTTTTCCAGTCTAGACGAGGAAGACTCATCAGAGTAAGGCTTTCAAATGAATAAAAGCTCTGCTTAGGTCCAGGATTAATTAATAAATAAAGCGGAAAACTGCTACCACTCCTCCTACTCTATCTGTGCTTCGAGGAATGTGATAATTGCTATGACTGGGTGGCGTAGACTCATTTAAACTAACAGATCATCCTGCAGCCACATTTTAGTCAAACTAAATAGATCAATCAGATGATTCAGATCATTCACTAAAAGAGATTTAGACGAGATATCTGACATTTAAAAGACCACATTTAATTTTCCTATTCTTCTGTTCTACCAATGAATTTCTATTAATTTGTATAAGATTCCTATGAATAACTCCTCTTTTGTTGTTTTTTTTTATTTATAAGAATCTGGGAGCAGACAGAGCAGACAGCTGAGAATGTTCACAAGGACAAGGCTAGTGATCACTCTGTCATACTGATTGTGTCAGAATAACAGACTGGATGCCTCAAAAGGAGGGCAGAGCTTGAAATTATTGTTCTTTCTCCGTTAATCATGATGCCCACAAGAAAACATGTGCAGTCACTGCTTTGCTGCTAAATCAGCCATATATCGGATCATCAGGAACCTCAAGGAGAGGTTCAACTGTTGCGAAGAACGCTTTAGGGCGCCCAAGAAAGTCCAGCAAGCACCAGAATTGTCTCCTAAAGTTGATTCAGATGCGGGATTGGGGCCCCGCTGGTGCAGAGCTTGCTTGGGAAAGGCAGCGGGCAGGAGCGAGTGTGGCGTAAGCTTTTGGAGGTTGGCCTGGAGTCAAGAAGGGCAGCAGAGAAGCCACTTTTCTTGAGAAAAACCATCAGGGGCAGACTGATATTCCGCAAAAGGTCAAGGGATTGGACTGCTGATTACTGGGGTAAAGTCATTTTCTGGTGTCATTTGGAGTCGTTCGGACGATATTTAGATCCACGTATATCCATATAGTGGGAGTGACTGCGGCACCGAAACACAGCCTCTAAATAACGCATTATCTGCCACGAAACTTGTTCATTTCACCAATATTTTGTTATGATACGCTAGTGCTATTCCCCATTGAGTCCGGAGTTGCACTATATTGCCAAAGTATTTGCTCATCTGCCTTTACACACATATGAACTTAAGTGACATCCCATTTTTAATCCAAAGGTTTTAATATGACGTCGGCAGACTTTTGCAGCTATAACAGCTTCAACTCTTCTGGGAAGGCTTTCCACAAGGTTTAGGAGTGTGTTTATTGAAGAATGGTCAATTATTTTTGGCCATTCTTCCAGAAGCGCATTTGTGAGGTCAGACACTGATGTTGGATGAGAAGGCCTGGCTCACAGTCTTCACACTAATTCATCCCAAAGGTGTTCTGTCGGGTTGAGATCAGGACTCTGTGCAGGCCAGTCAAGTTCTTCCACACCAAACTTTCTCATCCATGTCTTTATGGACGTTGCTTTGTGCACTGGTGCAAAGTCATTTTGGAACAGGAAGGGGCCATCCCCAAACTGTTCCCACAACGTTGGGAGCATGTAACTGTCGAAAAATCTCTTGCTATGGTCAAGTATTAAGAGTTCCTTTCACTGGAACTAAGGGGCCAAGCCCATCTCCGGCACAATGCAGTCAGACAAGTACCGTTCTCCCGGCAACCACCAAACCCAGATTCATCCATCAGATTGCCAGCTGGAGAAGCGTGATTATCACTCCAGAGAACGCATCTCCACTGCTGTATGGCTTGGATGTATAATACCTGTTATCTATTCGGGGACGTGCAGTGGTTTGTTGGTCTTTGGCCAGCTGTTCCTCTCTCTGCCTCCGCATTCTTCTTTTAACAAGCTCCTCATCTGTATACTCTGGCTCAAAACAGTAAGGACGTCCATCATAAACAAAGCCATCGTCCACAAACTCAGAATCGGAAAAAATATTCAACCATGTCGGAAAAACTAGCAGTAGCAAATTACATGTAAACAAGCCGTTCGGGGTCCGCATGGCGCTCAGAGATGACATCATCCAGGTCAGAGGTTAGTAGGTCAATCTACAGACCCCGGATGATGATAACAGGTAACTCTGGACTCAATGGGGAATAGCACTAGCGTATCATAACAAAATATTGGTGAAATGAACGAGTTTCGCGGCAGAAAATACGTTATTTAGAGCAGTGGCCCAGTCACTCCCACTATATGGATATATGCGGATCTAAATATCATCCTAATGACTCCAAATGACACCAAAGTTGTATAGGTGAGTGATCGTATTTTATGCCAGAAATAAGGTCCAGGTTGTAAAAAACAGTAATTCCCCTTTAATCCCACTGGGAACTTGTGGTTAATCTTCATGAGGCAGGCAATCAAACAAAAACCCACAACTCCAAGGATAGATTATGCAAGAATGGGGATCAGTGTTCAGTCAGGACATGGCCCAGAAATTGATTGACAGTATGCCAGGGTGAATTGCAGAGGTCTTAATAATGACTCTTCGCATCAACTTAATGTAATTGTCAATAAAAGCCTTTAACACTCGTGAAATGCTTACAATTATGCTTCAGTATACCGGATAACATCTGTCAAAAAGATCTAAAAACACTGAAGCAACAAACTTTGTGAAAAGCAATACTTGTGTCAAGCCGTGCGATCTCGGCCGATGACAGCTGGGATAGGCTCCCGTCCCCTGTGCGACCCTCCAGAGGACAAGTGGTTACAGAATACTTGTGTCATTCTCAAATCTTTTGGCCACGGCTGTACTTAGCTCCTTAGTGTTAAAACTGTTCTAAAACGACATTCATATTCAGACCTTCTTACGGTGTTGTGATCCTGACGACACTGGAAACTCCTTGGCCATGCCAGCATCACTACGCAGCGCAGGACGAACAGTTGTGTTCTGAAAGGACAAAACGGATAGTTTATCACAAGAAAGAAAGTTGTCACAAAAAGTAATACGTTAACTTAAATAAGACAGTGTAGAATGCATGTGGATTTTACATTAATACTGAAGCTGATGACTTTTTGTTCTCGAAGAGCTGATCCTCCAAAGGGTTTTCCGTCATCCTCTTCGTCTGAAACATGTGGTTCAGCCACTGGCACCTCTGCTGTACTGTCCACAATCATCCTGCATTTCTACAAACAAACAAAGACACACACATTAAATTGTAAACTATGTATGAAGGAACTCTGTTTCACCAAACCACAGTTTGAAAGCTCTGCATGGTTGCTGCCGGCTAAGTCTCCTGTTTGCTGTCGGTTAGTAGGAAGGACAAACCACATATGTGTGTGGTCACAACTAACACAGACCACATGTGACATGTGGGCTTACATAAAGGCCCTCCACAACGTCCCACTCAAGCAGCATATAACAGCTGGCTGCTCCCCGATCTAAACTTCAATCTGAAAATACACTGCCGCTATCATATGACGTGTCTAAATTACCACACTCTGGACCAATAGTAACACATAACTTCTAACATTCACACAAATACACACCCCTGCTGACAATCAAACAGACCACCAGTCCTCAACAGTAAACAATCACACACTCTCAACATCTCATAGACTGGGACTTGCACTAAGCTGCACTTTATTTACATTTCTTCTTCTTCTAAGGGTGTTTTATATTTTTCCATTTTTTAAGTGTTTTATTTAAAATGTTACGTTATTTATGTGTGCCTCTTAAAAATTTCGTTAGTTATCACAACGACACTAAAGACTCTTGATTATCTTGATTCTTGATCTTGATGAAGCCTGAGATCCAGTAAACAGTTACTTTTAAACCAATAGGAAACTGCTTCAGTCTGCATGCATGCACCAGTCCCATTCAGGAACCACAGAAGACTGCAATCAAATAAAAAGAATTAATTGATGCCAATTTGGTTTGACAATAACACCACTCCAGTCTTGTAGCATCATGTCAGTAAGCATATTTGTTGTGTTTTTCTTTCGTTTTTATTCTTATGTTTCTAAAAGATTAGCGAAAATGCATAATTTGAACATGTGCATGAACATAACTTTATAGTTGTTATGACACCTATGTTAGTTACGTATAAGATATTAGACACTTATTTTTCAATATATTACCATTACAGAGTGAACTGAATCTTTTTTTCTCAAATACAGAAAATACAAGCTCTTAGTCCTTACATCAGTAAACTCCTTAATACCAATGCTGTTGGCCTGCTTTGCTACCTTCCTCTTCACTTCTTCCAAAGCAGCAAAGCTGGGTTGTGCTGGGACAAGTGGTGGCTTGTTGGTAATGGAGGGCAGCGGGAGCAATGAAGACAAAGTGCCCATGTTAGACAAGGCTGCTGTCACAGTGGCTATAAGACAGAGATAGAGACACATAAAAAAAAATGACAGAAGCCAATGAAAACCAAGTACAATCTCAACATCTCCTCTCAGAAGAAACCTTCACGTCAGTTTATAAGAAAAACTATTTAGGGCAGTATCAGTTTGCAGTGATGCCTCACAGGAAGAAGGTTCCGGGTTTGAATCCAGGCTGACTGAAGCCTTTCTGTGTGGAGTTTCTGCATGTTCTCCCTGTGTCTGCGTGGGTTCTCTCCGGGTACCCCGGGTTCCTCCAGTTGTCCAAAAACATGCTTGTTACATTAACTGGTGATTCTAAATTGGCCGTTGGTGTGAATGTGATAGTGAATGGTTGTCTGTCTCTCTGTGTTAGCCCTGCAATAGACCAACGACCTGTCCAGGGTGTAGCCTGCCTCTCGTCCGATGACAGCTGGGATAGGCTCCAGCCCCCCATCCCTTTCAGGACAAGCGGTTACAGAAGATGAAAGAATGAAAATACTTTTTTTTCATTCATTCTTTCATTCCTTCGTTCGTCTTCTGTTACCACTTGCCCTGTGAAGGGTCACGGTTCCTAACCGCAAATTTAAGTTTGGGTGATTTCACATCTAGGTCTTTGTTACCAAACCGTAACGTTTAACCCTCAGATCGGATCTTTTAAGCTGGTGCGAACGCAGCAATCTCACTTTGTTTTGGAACAAATTAAGCGAGCCGATCACGGTTAGAGAGGGTACTCCAAGAGCAGTGTGAGCACACATTACCCAGGGACTGATACAACTATCTTATAACTGAATAAATCTGTGGTGTACCTGATGCATCTTTGGTATAGTGTGCACCTGACAGATGTGTCTGGCAGCACCCTTGATCCCTATTGTCCTGTGAACACGAACCGAACCAAGGTTGAATCAGAATGAAATAAGGTGTGAAAACATCATATGACAACAGATCAGTGGATTTTGGAAAAGGAAATGTCAAGGAAAAGTCGAGCAATTAAAGGCCACGAGCTGAAACATTTTCTACAATGTTTTAAATGGTTCAAATCAGGCACTTGTTTGATGACAGCTTAGAGCACTTCAGTCAGTATTTTAACCAGTCACTATTGTCACATTTCATTAAACCTAAAACACAACTAGATGATCGCAAGTGATCATAAAAGGGTCCATGCCGTGGCGAAGTCGTCCCCAAGCGGGACGCAGAGGCATAAGCGGGTGGGACACGGCCTGAAAGGAGGCAAAGTATCTGCAGAGGAAGTGAATTACACAAGTGAATGACAGTCAGGCGGGTCGGAAGCACATAGGACACGTCACCAGTAGCGTCCCCTATAGACCGTATTGCACCAAACTTGATTGGCTTGTAAGGAGTCATCCACAGATTATTATTGTCAAATTTCAAGCAGTTTACTGTGGTGGTTTGTGAGAAATAAACATGTAGTTGTTGTAGTGGACCTTACAGCACGAAGTTCACAAAACTTGGCATGATGATACGCAATCATATTATAATGACGGTTGCTAAGTTTCATAAGGATTGGGTGAATACTTCAAAAGTTATAGGTTTTAAACTTTTTTTTTGCGGCGTCGGTTGAAGCTGGCAGCTGCTTGCAACAGCTCTTACTCTATCTCTCTTTTTCCGAATTTAATTCACTTTTTGCTTCCCTTTTTGTGGACATTACTTTTGTAAATACTTTTTCAGACAACATTGCACTTTTTTAGTTTTTTTATTGGGAGTCTCGCCATAGCCAAATATTTAACATCCAGACCGGCCGGCGGTACTATGCAAGAAGCGGCCAGCGTGCGCATTGGTTACAGGAGGAAGCGGCTGATCGCCCTGCGTGGCGCTGTGGTGTTCCCTCAGGACGGACATGGGATCCCCCCGGAGATGCTTCGTGGGACCCACCATGGATGCTGAGCAGGAAAACGACTTCTCAGCGCTGTTCTCCCCTCTGTTACCATGGGCAATGTGAGATCACTGCCATATAAGACGTTCGAACTGGCCGCACTCTGCAGGCTATGCGGTGGCGTCGGCCATCCTGTGTGGAGTGGTCTGCTGGAGCAGTGGCATAGCAGAGAGGGAAAGGAAGAAGCTGGACAAGATCATCAGGAAGTCCAGCTCTGTCCTGGGCTGCCCCTTGGACTCGGTGGGGGAGGTGGGTGACGGGGGAGTTCTGGCTGAACTGTCCTCCATGCTGGACGATGAGTCCAGCCCCCCTCCATGGTGACCTGATGGAGCTGAGGAGCAGCTTCAGTGGCAGACTGCTTCACCCTCGATGTGTGAAGAAAAGATACAGAAGGTCTTTCCTTCCTGCTGCTGTTGGGCTCCATGGCGAGCACTCCTAATTTGTGCAATATTGTTACACCTTATGGTGTAATAACACCAGTCTGTTCTATCTCTGTCATTTCTGCATGCTGTTGCAAACTGCAATTTCCCCATTGTGAGACAAATAAAGGTTTTCTTATTCTTATTATTCTTATTCTTATGAAATGTTTCCGTGTCACCTGTAGCGACCCCTGGCGTCTACAGAATATTTTACAGATTGTGTATGCCAAATTTCCTGAAGTTAGCTATTGCAGTTTTTAAGATATTGAAATGTTGCTCTTGTAGCGCCCCCTAGAGACCAAAGGTCACAAAATTTGGGGTAAGTGATACATGTCAAGTTTGGTGAGAATTGCATGAACGGGCTAGAAGGAGTTGATTTTGCTTTGAGGTGCAATTTTTTCAAAATGGCGTAAAAAAATGGCAGGCAGAAATGGACGTGGCCTAGTCCATTAGAACCAGGGTTATGTAGGGAATCAGAGGGAGAAACTATTTTGTTTCTAGATCATCCAGTGCATGGCAGGATTATAATTACTTGCTAACACTGCATTTATTTGTTAAAATCACATTCCAACTTTTTATCTCATCACTTGGTCTAAATTTTCCCCATCCCACAAAAAAGAAAAAAAAAAGATCATAAAGGAAAACAAGCAAGTTAAAATCATACCAGCAGTCATACTAGCCATTGCAGCATTCATGGCCATGCTTGGCAACACCAGGGGAAGCACTGCTGACCTCAGGCTGGCTGGGATAGGCATACCAACTTTGGCACACATAGCAGCAGCATTGGCCTTGGCAATTTCCAACAACTGGTCCTTATCTGAGAAAACACACAGGATAAACATCTAAAATATCTATTACTTGATTTGTTAAACTACAAATCAAAAAGTTTTACATGGATTATAAATGCCAATGCCAAAAAATGCAAGTTACAAAACAAAACAGCGCTATATTTACTACAGTGTGAGATATTTCTATCAGGGATTTTATGATATCTGACCGAGTTCACTGATCCGTTGAGGGCTGTTACTTGAACTGCAGTGTTTCCGGGATGGGGATCTATTTTTGCGGAGGATGAGTACGGGGGAGTGACTCGGCTCCCGTTTCCAGCGGTCCCTCTGGCTGTATGTAACCCTCCTGCGACTCCGCGACGCTGACTGTGAGCGTGACCTCCGTGACTTCCGGCCCCCTGACCTGCATGAACAAAATTTTTTTGCATTAAAGCAACAGCGAAGCCACACATGCAAATCCCATGAAACCATTCCTCTGATTTTCAGTTTTGCGCTGATCACACTTATTGCCCCTATTTTACTCACTGTATGCCACAGTTTTAACTTTAGTTTTAACTAAATAAATAAACAAATGATTTGAAAGGAAACCCAGTACCCACTGGTTTAAAAATTAAGTGAGAATTTATTTTAGAACACTAAAAGGACTATGGACTTCTCAGACAGTGCCTCAAAATATTCCTTTCAATTTTTCATTTTTTTAAACTATGTCTTAATATGCTTGTGATAGCTCACTATTTTTTTTTTTATTGGTCTTCTTTGTCTGAGTTTCCTTTGAATGAATGTCTAAATTTTTCAATAAAGCTTAACAAAAGTCATACCTAAGGCTGAACGATTAATTGCATTTGCGATAATATCGCGATATGATAAAACGGCGGTCGCGTGACGCGAGCGACGCGGATGATGTCTTCAGACCTGGATGATGTCATCTCTGAGCGGCGTGCGCAGCCGCGATGGTCGGCTTGTTTACCTGTAGTTTGCTACTGCTAGTTTTTGGCAACATGGCTGAATATCTGTCCGACTCTGAGGTTGTGGACGAACCATAGCAGTAGCAAATTACTGGTAATCAAGCCGACCATAGCGGGTGCGCGCGCCGCTCAGAGACGAAATCGTCCAGGTAAGAAGACATCATCCGGGTCTGTAGGTCAATCTACAGACCCGGATGATGATAACACGTAACTCCGGACTCAACGGGGAATATAGTATACAAAGTATTTTTCCCCTTGAAATGCACAGTGGCAAAGCCATAGATGTTTCTGCAATGAGCAGTTAAATAAAAATGTAATTTATTTCAAGTCATACATCTTTCAATTTAATTCTAACAAATAGGCCCAGCCTATGGGAAAGAACATTTTACACTAAATGTGTCTAATATTGTGTTGGTCATATTTAAATCATACATTATGTTTTGCTGGGAAAAAAGAGGATAAAATAAAAAATAAATTAAAAAAATCGCATATTAAATTGTGAAAATCGCAATTAGATTATTTTCCCAAATCGTTCAGCCCTAATCTTATCCTCGTTAAAAAAAACAAACAAACAAAAAAAATCTAATGTCGCGTCGACCCTCTCTGCCAGGCTAAAATATCCACTTTTTTTTAAGCACACCATAAATGATTCTGGCGGGGCAAGCGTTAGCTCTGCCACTAGTAGTAGCCAGAGTAGCTCTGTCGCTTCAAGCTCAGAGCAGAGCAGTAGACCACCTGCTGCACACCCTCCCCCCGACAAGCAGCACAAGTCCAGTCACCACAGGGTGACAGGGTTCGACCCAAGTTGGTTGTCAGAGAGAAAATATTCATCCTGGTGGAAAAACTGATATTGGTACACTACTGGTCAAAACACCCTAATTTTTCCAGTTATTTATTGCAGTTTAAGTCGTGCAAGTCCAATAAATAGCTTGAAATGGTACAAAGGTTAGTACTGAACAGCAAGAGGTTAAAAATAAATAATGTACATTTCAGAATTATACAAAAAGGCCTCTTTCAGGGAACATGAAGTAGGTTAACTATTTAAAGCTGTTCTGTGGCAATGAAGGTTGAATCAGCCTTGAAAGCTGGTGCTACTAATTCCTAGAGGTGTTCCAACTTTTCTTGGTTACTTAAATAAGTGAACATGAATTCAGACTCGATGGAAAAAAGTATTAAAATACAAGAGTCTGATACTTTCTTCGGACTCTTGTCCAGACCAGATCACCTGACAAAGCATACAATGAACCAGACTGATTTCTATAGGGTGCCCACATAGTGGGAGCAATGCCATATTGCAAAGTAATAATTGGTTAACCTTTCCGAAATTTCAGGAAAAAAAAAACAAAACAAAAAAAAAAGTCATTGTACCTTGACCGTGAAGGGCTCTTGGATCTCGATCCTTTCCTGTGGCTCCTACATGGTGACTTGGATCTTTTCTCCTTTACTGATGCCTTCCCTCCTTTGTTACTCTGTGGAGACTTTGACTGTTTTCTTTTCTTCTTTGCTGGTGAGGTAACCGTGGCAGCAAAGGACTTGGAGGACTTGGATTCTTTATGATGATGGAAGCTAAGCTCAGAGGTTTGTTCAGGTTCAGTAGATATGGACTGGTTCAGGATGGACTGTGATGTGTTAGAACCTGAAGAAAGACAGATACTTGATCAGTTTATGATCTAGGGAATTTGGAGGTCACATCGACACCTTGTGCTGTTTTTTTCTTTTCACACCACAGGGCACCCTCAGAAGGAGAGAACCCACGCAGACACAGGGAGAACATGCAAACTCCACAAAGAAAAGCCCCAGTCAGCCTGGGTTCAAACCGGGAACCTTCTTGCTCTGAGGCAATAGTGCGAACCACCACGACACTGTGCCACCCCATTGTTCATTATTCATATCATTAAGATGCAAAAGTAAGTTTTCAGTATCTGATGTGACCCCCTTGTGCAGCAATAACAGCAACTAAACGTCTCCTGTAACTAATGATTAGTTGTCCAGAGCGGCTGGGTTGCCAATGCCAGAAAGCTCCCTTGTCCTTGCCATAATACACTTTCACAAACACTTTGGTGGATACATGAACATCAACATTAGCCAATGTAAGAGAGGCCTCCAGTTGCTTAGAAGTACACTCATAAACTTGGGACTTTGGAAACACTTCTGAACAGATGGACTCAAATTTGGCTCATAGATAATGTAATACTGGATAATTTTACTGCTAATAAACAAATACCAAAACATACAGTTCCTGTTCCATCTGTTTAATTGTTTTTTTTGGGGGGGTTGGCTACTTTCAAGGCCTGTGAGAAAATCCCACTGATGTTTTGAGTAATTTATTTTTTTAGCGTTAATACACTGCCTGGCCAAAACCAAAGCCGCCACCAAAAAAAAAAAAAAGTTAACACACTCTAATATTTTATTGGACTGCCTTTAGCTTTGATTACAGCATGCATTCGCTGTGGCATTGTTTCGATAAGTTTCTGCAATGTCACAAGATTTTTTTTTCGTCCAGTGTTATATTTATTTTTCACCAAGATCTTGTATTGATGATGGGAGAGTCTGACCACTGGCAAAGCCTTCTAAAGCACATCCCAAAGATTCTCAATGGGGTTAAGGTCTGGACTCTGTAGTGGCCAAAACATGTGTCTCATGCTCCCTGAACAGCTCTTTCACAGTTTGAGCCCAATGAATCATGGCATTGTGATCTTGAAATATGTCCATGCCATCAGGGAAGAAAAAAATCCATTTGATGGGAAAACCTGCTTATACAGTATATTCAGGTAGTCAGCTGACCTCATTCTTTGGGAACATAATGTTGCTGAACCTAGACCTGACCAACTGCAGCAACCAGTGTTGTGGGTAAAAGTAATTAGAGTACTCTAACGCGTTTTGTTTTCGCCTTTTTTCGTGTAACTTGTAGGTAACGCGTTAGTTTCGTGCATTAAGTAATCAGTAACTTCGTTATTTGTTTAAAAAAGTAATCTGTTGCTTTAAGAATTACTCCAGATAAGGAAAGGAAAAATCCGACTACAGCTGCTTTTTGTCAGACAGTACTGTGCCGCCTGCGGATGTGTCAGCGGAGGCGCAGCGCAGTGATGATGCGTCTGTCCCCTGCTAACCTACGTTACCTGTATGTGTGTGTGTGTGTGTGTGAGTGTTTTCGAACCGCCGGCAAAATGGCAGAGAGGACAGCTTTTGAATCGTGGAAGTACGCACATTATTGTCAATTCGCCAGCGAAAAGGACAAGAACAACATAACGGTAAAATGCACACTCTGCGTTGGTGAAAAGCTTCTGTCGACCGCAAAAAATTCCACTTCCAATTTAAAAAAAAACATCTTGTATCCAAGCACCACTCTATCACCCTGGTATTGTTATCCTGCTGAGTTAATTTGGTTGGATGAATGATGTTATTCATTGTCAGGACTTATCAGTGCATTTAAAGAAGGCTGTGTGTCGCTGAGTTGCAGCATGTGTGAGGCGCTGAAAACAGCTTTTAATTTTTGGTAACGCATGAGTACTCTAACGCGTTACTTTTATTCATAGGTAACGCTGTAACGTAACAGATTACTTTTAATTGATGGTAACGTTGTAACCTAACTAAATACTTTCCAAAGTAACTATACCCAAAACTGGCAGCAACCCCAGATCATAGCTCTGCCCCCATAGGCTTGTACGTTCATCTGCCTCTCTTCTTACTCTGATGCACCCATCACTCTGGAACAGGGTAACTCTGGACTCATAAGACCACATGACCGATGATTCCCCACAGTTTTTAATAATGCATTGGACAATTCTTAACCCAATTTTAGCAGTTTCTGCAATCACCTTAGATGTTTTCTCTGCTTGATGCATGCCAATGATTTGACCCTTCTCAAACAGACTAACATCTTTTCCTCAACCACAGGATGTGTCTTTCGACATGGTTGTTTAAGAAATGAGAAGCTACTCACTGCATCAGTTGGGGTTAAATAACTTGTTGCCAGCTGAAAGATAATCGCCCATGCAGTAATTATCCAATAGGAGGCTTATACCTATTTTCTTAGTTAAATGCAGGTTGCAACTTTTTTTTTGGCCATGCAGTGTATGTTGTGCAAAATGAGAAGTCGACAAAAAGGTTAATGCCTAGCTGTAGCAGGTTAAAAGACTCTTACCTCTTTTAAAGAATGATCCGAAATAGTGTACTTAAAAGTTGCATTATGATATTACAACATTGCAATTATTTAATTTTTTTGTTCAACAGTCATTAACAAAATTGTTTCTATCTCTGATTCCTTATATAGCCCTGTTTCTAATGTACTAGGCCACGCACATTTCCGCCTGCCAATTGTTTTCTGCCATTTTGAAAAAATTGCACCACAAAGCAAAATCAATTCCTCCTAGCCCGTTCATCCAATTTTCACCAAACTTGGCATGTATCATTTATAGACAAAGATAATAAAAAGTTCTCTAAAGAACTTCAGCAGGATGATTGATTACAAAGTTAATTGTGTAGGCTAATTAATTTTTACGGCGTGGCGCAGTAGAACTCCTAAGCTAATATTTTGTGAAGTATATTCCCAAACTTCATATCATTGATAATAATATGATTCTGTACAAGCACCCCAACTTTTGTGACCCTTGGTCTCTAGGGGGCGCCACAAAAGCAACATTTCTATAGCTCAAAAACTCCCAATAGCTAACTTCATGAAATTTAGCCAACACAATCTGTAACATATTGTGTAGACGCCCATCAAGTTGCGTGACATTACGTCTACAGTGGGCGCTACACGTGAAACGCAAATATTTCATATAGTTTTGTGAAATTCGGGCTGTAGGGGACGCTACATAAACCACAAACCAGCACAGTCACCTGCTTGAAATTTGACAATAATCTGTGGATACCTCCTTACAAGCCCACCAAGTTTCGTGCAATATGGTGTATAGGGAGCGGTAATGGTGACTTATGTGTCCCGCTTGGGGACAACTTCGCCACGGCATGGACCCCTTTGTGATCGCTTGTGATCATCTAGTTCTTCTTCTTCTTCTAATGTTCCTTCTGTTGAGCTAAAAGTGACTGCTCAGGACAAACTGCAAGGGCGAAAGGCATCAAAGTTGGTAACTTGGTAGAGGTCCTGGCGTTTCACTTTGCCAAGGTGTCAATACACATGCCTACAGCTAGGTGGCGCTAAAATAAGGCAATTTACGTTTTGCCTCATAACTCAAGGACCGTGTGCCCTAGAAACAAAATTATTCTTCCTTCTGATTCCTTACATAACACTGGTTTTAATGGACTAGGCCACGCACATTTCTGCCTGCCATTTCTATTTCCACCATTTTGAAAAATTTGCACCTCAAAATAAAATCAAGTCCTCCAAGCCCATTCATCCAATTCTCACCAAACTTGGCATGTATCACCTATGGGCAAAGATAATTAAAGGTTTTCAAAAGAACTTTAGCAGGGTTATTGATTACAAAGTTAATTGTGTAGACTAATTAATTTATTTTACAATTCAATCCATGCAATATTTTTATCCTATTCTATTCCATTATTTATCTTTTATAAGCTACTCTTTTTGCTGTTGTTATTTTTTATTCTGCCTTTTCTGTAAGCTGTTGTAAACTGCAATTTCCCCATTGCGGTTTTCTTATTCTTATTCTTATTATTCTTAATTTTTACGGTGTGGCGCAGTATAACTCCGAAGCTAATATTTTGTGAAGTATACACCCAAACTTAATCAAACTTGATATCACTGATAATAATATGATTCTGTACAAGCACCCCAACTTTTGTAAGCCTTGGTCTCTAGGGGGCGTGACATTACGTCTACAGGGGGCGCTACAGGTGACACGGGATGGGGCAAGCGATGGGGCCTCTCGTGATGGCGGCGCCTCCTGTGACGTGGCACTAACTAAACAGACGCCGCTTTATTAATAATCAAAATGTAGAGCGTCAACAGACATAACAGACCTAGTGTAAAATGCATTCAAGTCAAATCATTGAGGCTCCCACCTAGTTTTTCTGCTGTCTTTTCTCTTCCTTCTGTTGGCTTTCCACTCTGGACAGGGCTCTGCAGCTCTGCTATTGTTGACTCAGTCAGTTCATCTGCTTGGACGTATCTTCGGGCGGAGCTGAGCGGCAGCTGAGGTGGCTGGAGGTACTTTGAAGGACATCGGGCGGACTGCCTGGTTTCATCCAAATTCCCCCTTTTCTCAGAGGAGCTACTAGCAGCCACGTCAAACCCCATCATGGAGCAACATTAAAACAAGAAAGATGGGATCAGGAGTGAAATCTTATTTTTTTTAAGTGTATTTATATCTGAAGTAGCATTAGGAAAATGACAGAGTACAGTTATTACATAAAAAAAATATTATATCATATTATGTATTAAGTATTCATAAAGAGTGAGGACATGGGAACAAAACTTTACATTTATCTCCAGAAGGTTTTCATTCATACCTGGGACAAGACAGGGAACGAGATCTTCGGTGGTCATGTCTTGACCTAGAGTGTGAGTTCCTCTTCACTGAGCAGGAATGTGATTGAGAGTAGGAATGTGACAATGAAAGACAACTAATCTTACAATGTCTTTCCTCATCTCCTCTTCCTTTACTGTCCTGATAAAGAGCAATCGAAAAGGAAAAACCCGATTTATTATTAGTCTTTAATGTGGCTAATGCATATGAACCATCCTTATCTGGGAGGTATGGATTAGTGGTTAGAGCAGGAGCTTTGGAACAACGAGGTCACAGTTTACAATACCCATCAGTGTTTCCTCTACCATTATATTAGGCATTATATTATTATTTAATGTTATTTTCTATACAGAAACAGATCACAGCTGAAGTCATTTAAGGTTACCTCCTCCTTCCTATAGAACAGATTTATACCTTGTTCTTTTATTGAACAAACTAAATGTCCTATGTTATTTATCTTATTTACACAACACCATGTTCAAATAATTGTTCAGTTATTATACTGACTGCTGTCATTAAAAGAAACACATGAACACCATGATTCTTTTGTGTGTTTGTGTCGGTGTCCGTCCTACTGCATGGGCGATTATATTTCAGCTTACAACAAGTTATTTAACCCCAACTGATGCAATGAGTAGCTTCTCATTTCCTAAACGACCACGTCAAAAGACACACCCTGTGGTTGAGGAAAAGATGTTAGTCTGTTTGAGAAGGATCAAATCATTGGCATGCATCAAGCAGAGAAAACATCTAAGGAGATTGCAGAAACTACTAAAAATGGGTTAAGAACTGTCCAACGCATTATTAAAAACTGGAAGGATAGTGGTTAATCGGTGCATCAGGGTAAGAAGAGAGGCAGATGAAGTGATGGACCCATCATGCCTTGTGCCTACTGTAAAAGCCTGTGGGGGCAGTGCTATGATCTGGGGTTGCTGCAGTTGGTCAGGTCTAGGTTCAGCAACATTGTGTGCCCAATTAATGAGGTCAGCAGACTACCTGAATATACTGAATGACCAGGTTATTCTTTTTTTCTTCAAATTGTTAAGGAGTGGTTCGTGAAGCATGAGACATAATTTTCACACATGGATTGGCCACCACAGAGTCCAGACCTTAACTCCATTGAGAATATTTGGGATGTGCTGGAGAAGGCTTTGCGCAGTGGTCAGACTCTCCCATCATCAATACAAGATCTTGGTGAGAAATTAATGCTGGATGGAAATAAATCTTGTGACATTGCAGAAGCTTACTGAAACAATGCCACAGTGAATGTGTGGAGTAATCAGCGCTAAAGGTGGTCCAACAAAATATTAGAGTGTGTGACCTTTTTTTTTCGTGGCAACAATTATTTTGGCCAGGCAGTGTATATGTAGATATAGATAGTGGCTGGCTAGTGGCTGTGATAAGAGATAAATACATGTGATGCTATCTGGAGCAGGAACAGGCAGTCTGTGACAAAATAGACTGCCTTGGATGACATTGCTTCATCCAAGCCTTTTATTTTTACAGTCCTTATTTTCAGTTAATATATGAACGTCTGAATGTTGTATGCAATTACTGTTTTAAATATCTAGTGCATGTGGCTTTGAGGTGTTTCAAAGTCAGACATTTTTGCTCAGACACCACAGTGGTTATCAACAGACAAAATAACCACTAAACTATGAATGTCTCCGAAAGTGATTATGTGTCTTTACTAGCGCCATGTCGTTCAAGAATGAGCCAGCTCTAAAAGCTTGTAGCAAACGAGAAAAGCCGATTCCCACCAGGGAGAGGCGACGCTTCAGAGGCGAAGCTCCAGAGGCCATGCAGGCAGAGGCGGGACTTTTTATGAAGGACGCCAATGCACAAACCATTCGTAATCGCTAAATTAAGATAAAATAGAAGGTTCTGAGTGAAACTAATTGAAGAGCCATTTGGGAGCTGTTTGGGAGCCAGAAGAGCTGACTCTTCTAAAGAGCAGAATCTTTGAAAAGAGCTGGACTTCCCATCACTAGTCTGAATATGTAAATATGATTATGTTTAAGAGCAAGAGTTCCACAAATGTCAACATTAAAATATGGACAGGAAGTGAAAAACAGTGATCTCCCAAAATATTGCGTGCAAAATCAAAGTGAATTTTTGTTTTTACCTGTTTCGGGATTATATCGGGCAGCTCTTCTTGACATCTTAGTGATAAGCTTTGACCACATCTACCATCCCTCTTCTTTGACACGAATGCTGAATCTGATTCAGATGAGTTCTCTTCATCCTTCTTCCTCCTCTTTTTCTTCTTCTTCCTCTTCCCAGTTGAGTGCTGCTTGTGGCATCTGGGCTTATTATCAAGATCATCACCTAGACAAACAACAGTTCAACAGCTCACATTTGTCCAGTTACAAAATGTTTAAAGAGAACAAACCCTAAAGTCACAATGACACTTGACCTAGTTGTGCTTCATGTTAAGATGTTAAGTTTTCCATCTTGGATGATCAACAAATCACTATGTAGTAAAAAGGAACTCACCTTTCACCTTTTTCCCCTCTGTTGTTGTTCCTCTTCTATGAAGCAAACATAAAACCTGAGTTATGCACATTTGAAAAGTGGGAATTAATAGCAAATAAAATAGTAAGAATGGTCATGGTTTATCCCAACTGGACTTGGAGGTTTTAATAGGAACTTATATGGGTGTTGCCCAGCTGAGACTTGCATGACTAAGGTCTGCAAGTGACCAGATACTTACCTGTAATTGAAGAAATCTGTTATGGTCCTTTTTAACTTCCCTAAGGAATGCTCCAGTGTCACGGTATGAACAGGAGAGATGATAAGATTGTGCTGTTAATTGACAGCAAATAATCTATCTCCCATTCAATTTTTTTTTTCCAATTTTACATAGATGGTTTCTCTCATAAACTATCTGCCTTCTCTCGCTAAAATGTGTACGTTGTTGTCCTCAAGAGTGCTTTTTGCCCTTGACAGCTGAATCCGTTCCTGAAGAGCTGGCTCTCCTGTGCTGAGCCATGTGTTTGTAAATGGGACAAACATTTCATCCAGAAAATATTCACAGCACTGTAAGGCTGTAATATAACAAAATGTGGAAAAAGTGAAAAGCCATGAATACTTTCCGGATGGACTGTAGGGCCCATTCAGACCTTGCATTAACATCTGATCTGGACTATCCGATTGCAAGTGACCGACTTTAGGTACTTTTATGTGTTCATTAAACATGCGTTTCCAGAGCTGACCTCAGTTTTGCACTCTGTATATAAATAAATATGGACAGCATTTTGGGCACAGGAGATTGTTTTAGCAGCTACTGTGGAAAACACACACAGTCAGACCAGCCACCTATTATTTGATTCACACCACCCTCGGGAACACAAGCCGGAGGTCAGCAGAACATTCACAGGACGATTCACAAATGCATGGCTCAACACAGCTCACACAACTAATTTTGTGTTCTGACGATGTGACTAAAGTGTCATGACACATCCTTGTCATGCATACAACTATGAGAACTGAACCACATATTACAGCCAATGATTAAGTACACTGTCCTATTATGTTACTTGTGTAGTATTTTCTTCAATTCACTATATGCCTATAAAGAACATACAGTCAGGTCCATAAATATTGGGACATCGACACAATTCTAATCTTTTTGGCTCTATACACCACCACAATGGATTTGAAATGAAACGAACAAGATGTGCTTTAACTGCAGACTTTCAGCTTTAATTTGAGGGTATTTACATCCAAATCAGGTGAATGGTGTAGGAATTACACCTCTACTGCAACTGTCTTCAATTCCTGCTTGTTCTTGGGGCACTTTCCCTTCGGTTTTGTCTTCAGCAAGTGAAATGCATGCTCAATCGAATTCAGATCAGGTGATTTACTTGGCTATTGCATAACATTCCACTTCTTTGCCTTAAAAAACTCTTTGGTTGCTTTCGCAGTATGTTTTTCTTCGGTCATCCACCAGTTGTTTTCCGTGGTCTTCCGGGTCTTTTGGTGTTGCTGAGCTCACCGCATTCTTTCTTTTTAAGAATGTTCCAAACAGTTTATTTGGCCACACCTAATGTTTTTGCTATCTCTCTGATGGGTTTGTTTTGATTTTTCAGCCTAATGATGGCTTGCTTTACTGATAGTGACAGCTCTTTGGATCTCATATTGAGAGTTAACAGCAACAGATTCCAAATGCAAATAGCACACTTGAAATGAACTCTAGACCTTTTATCTGAGCCTTGTAAATGGGATAATGAGGGAATAGCACACACCTGGCCATGGAACAGCTGAGCAGCCAATTGTCCCATTAGTTTTGGTCCCTTAAAAAGTGGGAGGCACATATACAAACTGTTGTAATTCCGACACCGTTCACCTGACTTGGATGTAAATACTCTCAAATTAAAGCTGAAAGTCTGCAGTTAAAGCACATCTTGTTTTCGTTTCTTTTCAAATCCATTGTGGTGGTGTATAGAACCAAAAAGATTAGAATTGTGTCGATGTCCCAATATTTATGGACCTGACTGTAGCAGTAGGAGTACACACAAGTATCAGTGACATCAGGGTCATGGGCAGCTGAGGTTTACTTGCTACAAGTGGGCGGCAAAGGCTGGCCCAATTCAAGAGGTAAGCTACTGTAGCTCAAATTGCTTAAAAAAAAAAGTTAATGATGCCTACAAAGAGCATGTTAGAATCAGAACTGGACCATTTAGCAATGAAAAAAGGTGGCCTTGTCTAATGGTTTTCATCATGTTGTCTTTTTTGTCACTTACCTGACAGGATAGCAGCAGGATAATGAGCCCTGTCACAAAGTTGCCCTGATCTCAATCCTATCAAGCATCTGTGAGATGTGCTGGAAATACTAATCCAACCTCTCATATATTATAGCGGGCAAAAGAGGGGACTTAAACAATATCTACTGATCGTTGTATCTTCTTCTCCCTTGAAAATCTGAATGCAGTGTTTTTAGTATAATGTTATGTCAAAGGCAGTTCACAAAGTTTCACCTTGGGTGACGCCTGGTTCCCTTTTCCAGCTCGGCCCCAGACTCTGAACTGCTCTCTTTCTCCCGGTTCCTCCTTTTTCTTTTACTTTTGTGTTTTCTGTGCTTCTTGTGCCTCTTTTGTGAACCACCTCTGAAGTTGTCGTCGCGTTTGTCTCTTTCTGACATGTTTATTTCTGCTCCATCCATTCCACTGCCACCACCCACTCTTTCAGTAGCACTAATGGACAAAGAAGCAAAAAATTAATGAAAGAGGATCAAGACATTTAATTTTTTAAACAGTCAACGTGTCATCGTTGTCATATTATATATAAAAAGACCACTTTGCACACGATTTAGTACTTTCAAATGATTCTTTCAGATCTTTATTTTAACCACGCAAGGCGTATTTATGGAATTAACACTAGCTGTACTGACTGGACGTTTAAATTAATGAATATAAAGCTAACGTTAGCTAACGGTGAATTGTATCGACTGCCACAGCAGGGTTTCTATTTGTTCCGTTTTATTTAAAAAAACTAGCTACTTTCACGTAACTATCGCTAAGACGAATGTAAAACATAACATACGATTTGTCTTCATTTTGGTCTTCAATTTCTCTGATTTTATTCAATATAAAATCTTGGAAAATCTGCTCTATATTGGCCGCCATGTTTCAGTGTGCATCTCAGTCCAGGTCCGGGTAAGAACTTGTAAATCTGCAGCGACGTTCCGGGTGTCTGTTTGGTATCGCCTCAATTTTTCTTTCTGCCCTTTTTTATTGGAATAAATTATTAATAAATAAAGGGGATTAAAGCAATATAAAAGAGATAAATAATGCCTGGAGGATCAGACTAGACACATTTTCTCTTCTTTTTATAACAGACAGGGCAACAAATGAAGGAGATCGGTACAGTCCAGGGAAGGGAGGAGGGGTTCTTTTCAAGGATTCGTCTAGTTTGGCTCGACTCCTTTGGAAGAGCCGACTCTTACGGCTCCCGAATGGCTCTTCATTTAGCAGCCTTCTATTTTAGCCCAATTCAGCAATTATGTTATAATTGTTTTCCTAAAAAAAACAAAAAAAAAAAACAAATAAAATAATCTTGTGCTTCTTTTATTACAAAAAAAATACAGTAACACTATTTTTAACCATTTTAACTTACTGTTTTGCACTGATTTGGGGTTTTTGTTCTCTCTCAATTGTCCAGCCTTTCAACACTAATAGACTCACATATGGTCAGCAGAATTCTTTCCCCAGACCACTTTAAGAAAAGGTTTATTTCAAATCTGTAATCTGTATCTGTATGATGCTTGTCTCTAGATGTCCCCCTACAGATCAGCTCAAAATAAATTGGGAAGAAGACCTGGGTTTTTCCATATGAATGGCTAATATACTCAGACTAGCCAACTCAACTTCACTATGTACCCATCACTGCCTACTTCATTTCCTAGTAGTGCAGAGAGCATACTGTATCTCAAAAGCAAAACTATCTCCCACATACTCCACAGTTAGTCCGTACTGTCCCTGATGTAATATTACTGAAGATTCTCTTATTCATATGTACTGATCCTGTCCTAGGGCGATCAGATACTGGAGGGAAATTTTTTTCACACTAACTCAGCTGTTTAGTGTCAAACTGGAGCCAAATCCCATCACCCCAAATAGTGGTCAAGGTACAGGTTAAATTGACAAGAAAAGGAAAGAAAGACAGTTTGGCCTTCTCCTCCCTTCATGCACAACAAGCTATTCTGGTTGGACTCTTCTCCACCCACACACAATGGCTGCAAGACATCATGTGCAGCTCTTGAAACCACAGTGTGGCCACAGTAGGTTTGTCATAATGACAGTGACATGGGTTTTTGTTTATTATTATTTTTAGGTTATTTAGTTTAGTTTTAGTTAGTGTTGTTTGGTACACATATATATCTTCTTTATCATTATTGTTTTGTGCATTCCATGCATATCTATTATATATATTTGTGTCTACCGCTGTGGAATTGTGTGTATACTGTTAGTAGTACACTTATGGAATGATCACTGGCACTACACTTCTGTTGCATACTGTAAAACTTCAATAAAAAGATGATGATTAAAAAAGCAGACTGGTGATCTACATGTGTGCAAGGATCCAAAAGACCTTAATGCAAACATAAAAAGAGAACATTATAAAATTCCAATGAGGGGCAAAATAACAAATGAAATGGTCGGTGCAAAGTTATTCAGTAAGAAGTTAAGGAAAGCATGAAGTACTGCATGTTCAATGTGTATGTATGTACTTTTTTAAAAAGGATGTCTTTTGGAATCTCTTCTGTGCTTGAGATCTTTCAACGGAAACAGGAGCACAGGCGCTGATGGAGATTGGCAGCATAATAAGAGGCCCACCAGGATTCTGCAAAGAGTACAGAAGTATGGAGCGAACCTGAACAATGCTAAATGTTAGTGTGGAGTGACTGAAATCACATTTCTGGGAGACAAGCTGTCAGCATCAGGTATTGAGCCAGATAAGTATAAGGTGAAAGCCATCAAAGGCTGTTTTTCTGTGTGGGATCTCACAGTCTCCTCTAGAGGAGGCCCTGGTCCTGAGACCACTGTGAGACCTTTTTTCAAGAAAGTCAGACATGGGAGGTGGGGCAAGTCCATGTAACACCTTGTACATCAAACAAGCACATTTAAGATTTTTAAAATTCTCAAAGCTCAGTAAGTTGTGCTTTTTTAAGATGTTACAAACATGAAATGACATGGTTTTCTATCAGACCTTTAAAGATTTTTTATAGAGTGATTCAATGATTTTGCATGTATTTACACCTGCCAGTGACCAACATGTAATACTATATTCAATGTGTGACAGGATCATTGAGTGTAAAAACATTCTAACAGCACCAAGTGTTATGAAAGGCCGTATTTGTTTAAAAATTTTCAAGTTGAATTTCACTGTATTAGATATTCTTTTAATGTGTGTAGGATATTCTACACTTTTAAATGTCTCGTTAGGGCACCACCTCCTGTGATCGTAGGAAGAACACGGTTTAAATCAATTTATCACTCTCAGTTAAATAATTTGCATATCTGAAGGAGGGAATCCTTTTCTACAATTTGTACCATTCATTCTCTGCCGTAAAACATCACAAACAACTTCTTAAGTGTGAATAAATATTTATTTAATAAAGTGACAACTATGAATAAATGAGGGACTAATAGAATATTGGTGTGTAATCAAATAAAAGGTATGAAGGTATGAAATAATTAATTTCTGGAGCGATGGTGAGAGATGGAGATGTTTAAGTACTAAACTAAAGGGAATGGATTTGATATCCAATCTGATCAATCTTCTCTAAAATATGTTAATAGGGAGTTTCAAAGTAGTGACACCAACTCTTTGTCTTAAGCGGTAGGAACGATTCAGCCTACTTTTCCATAGAGTCTTCTCGGCACGGTGATGGCGGAGCGTCGGTGTGACGAGGTGGTGACGAAACGGCACAGCTGATGCAGGTCTCTCTTGGACCATTAGACGGGACTTGTTGGTCTGAAACTCCAACACCCAGCTTTGTTTGAGAGCGCTGTAGGTGTTCAGTCGAAGGCAGTAGATGACACTTTGCAATGTCTTTGTGTTTGAAGAAGGAAGCCTGATCGTCACGGCTTCTCGGTGTCATTGCTATGGCAACAGCTTCTTGGTTTCTTGATCCGTCGAAGAGATTGGGTCTTTCTCTGATATCCCAGATTACTCTGGCTATAGCCAGCGTAAACTTATAAACGATGTTGGTTAGTCCAATAGTTATGATTTCAACTAATAGCTACTATTAGTATAAGAACATATCTAAGTTTCAACATGCTTCAACTTCAACAATGATTAAAAGAAAGACAATGTTTTTAAAGATTTGATGGCAATGTTGATCCATCCTGACTGTGACAAATTACGGGAATTTGGGCTAGCTTTATCGTACAAGGATCCAAATCGTCTCATTGGGATGTAAGCACCTCCTGAACAACAATATACCAGGTTATTACAATTTCGACAGTCATATTATCAAACTTAGGCTCTTTTTAGAGAGGAGAATGCAGATCAGAGTCTGGCTCTGGGGAAAGAAAGTTATTTACGACCTGCTTATCTGTGTTTCACTCCCTGGTCACTCTCGGAGAGGGGAGGAACAAGAACGCGTTATAGTGGTATGTTTGCATGCGTGTGTCTCTGAAAAAGAAGATTAATGAATCACAAACTTAAATAAAACATAATTGAACATAACATTAAGGTTTTATAGACTTTGTCCATAAGAAGTATGAGAGTCAATTCTCATTCTCTGTAGTTCCTGATATCGTGTTGGTGTTCTTTCGATTCAGAACTAATTAGTCCAGAAACAAGAGTGGGAAATTTCACAGAAGTGTAAATCTGTCCTTTTTGGCTCAGATGACGTCCTCAGCATCAGGGAGATCCAATAGCATGGGTCTGTTCAGTGTTCGGACATTGCACCTTTATGGCTAAGGTGTAAACGGTTGATCTGTTAGAAGAGTTCTTCTGCAAAACTTCGTAAATTTAAATTCCAGAGAGGGGGAGAATAGAGAGGACAACTGGTTCCTATATGTGGCTCTTGAAACATAGTGTGGAATCAAGCGTCACACCAAGGTACTTGAATTCGGAAACAATTTCTATTTCCTGTCCTCCCAAAAATATGCCTGAATGTTTGATGTCCAATGGTTGCTTTGTGAACATCATACAGTTTTAGTTGTGTTTAGCAGCAGGCAAGATTTATGAAGCCACTCATTTACAGGAACTATAGCTGAAGTAAGAACAGAGGTTACTTCGTGAATATTTTTGGCACTAGTGAAGATGACAGCGTCGTCAGCTTACATTTGAAATTCAACATTAACACATGAATTTGGCAGGTCGTTAATATACATAGAAGGGCCAAGTATTGACCCCTGAGGTAGACCAACAGGGACATCTAGAAAAGTTGATTTGACACTGTTGATGCAGACACACTGTTTCCTGAAGTCTAAATAGGATTTTATCCACTGAATTTAAGAAAAATTTAAATAGGTTAATTTAGACAGAAGAATTTCATGATTTACAGTGTCAAATGCCTTTCTCAGATCTAGAAATACAGCACCAACGCAAGCGTTGGTGTCCAACATGTGTTTAATCTTTTCTATAAATAGACAGTTTGCAAACTGTCAAGTGATTTTCACAGAAACCAAATTGCATTGGATGCAACCAATTTGCTTCTTCCCAATTTATAATTTTTGCTACCCACCTCTCAGCAACTTTAGAAACTACAGGGAGGATACTGATTGGCTGATAGTTGGCTATATTTGAATTGTCACCAGATTTAAAGACTGGGGTGACTGCAGCTGTTTTCCAAGACGATGGGACATTTTTTTGTTTAAATAATAAGTTGCCCATACATGTTATTGGTGATAGAAGGGATTCTTTGCATAATTTGAGGACATTTGTATCGAGCCCATGGACATCCTTGGCTTTAGAATTCTTTAGTGTTAGTGACTTCCAGCTCTGTTATTTCTCAGAGAAAAAACAGGCTGTGCAGGATTAATAGGTGTGGCCTCAAGAATAGATGGTGAAACCATGTCTGTTATCTCCCTGACTAGTGTAACGAAGCACAGTTCGTTACCTGTAAATATTGCACATTGGTAATTTGCACAACAATAACTTGAGCTATTGCAATAATTGCACATTACACTTTAGTCACGATAGCACTTTATTTATCAAGATTTGGATCACGGTACATTTTGCACATCCGACATTTTACAGATATGCAATTGTAAATTTATTTAATGTTTAATGAGCTTTTAAGTAACCTCGTGACCACGGATGATTGCGTGCCGTCGGGCAGGCGCGGGAGTGCGCACTCGGCTCCGCCTGCAAGAGGAGAAGAAAGTTAAGCTCCCACAAAAGTGTGCATTGGTTAGGAAAAAGTCACGTGACCGATACAGACGCTGTTTCGTCCACTGATGCGCCAAACTGCGTTTTTAAAGAAGCCCATCTGTGAACGTCCCTTTAAAAAATAAAAAAAAATTGTTAAAAAAAAAACAAAAAAACTCCCTGCCTCAAAGACGAGTACATAAGCAACATTATATTCACACTTTCACTATGATTTTCACATGTTTACATTATTTATTGACTGTACATTTTAAGGATATCGAAGATATTTTACACTTAGATTAAGATATAAATACAATATAAAATACAACAATTATTGTGTATAAACTAGGTCCAGAGGAGGATTAAGGTGGTCATGGGCCTCTATGGCTACTCTTGAGTTTTAAGTGGCCATATATAATATTTATATTGGCAAATACTACTGTATATTAAATAAATGATCATTGATAAACCACACATGTCAAACTCAAGGGCCATAATTGTATCAGGCAAGACAATATTGTATATCTATCAGAACTAACCCGCAGGTATTTTGCGTGCGTCAGGTAGGTACGTCAATTAGCTCCTACTCCCAACTTTATTGACAAACTCGTCAGTCTCATGGTTGCCTTGGCAACCGCTCAGCGTATCGGTACGGCAGCGCGGCGCTCTGAAGTTCATAAGGTTGACCAACAAAAGCTCAAGCCACAAGCATTGGCGCACTAAATACAAAAACATGTTAACGGAGATCCTGACACAGACGCAGTAACGCTGTACCAGTTAGCAGCGTTACTTGGCCTACTACGTCTTTGTACCAGACTGTTTGCACACATGGCAAACAGAAAACTTTCTATAAATGACAACACCACGGCAGCTAAACACCAGTCTATTAACATACATGCCAACATACAGACATAACACGGTATTAGTATATTAGCATGCTAACTTAGCCCCGTGGTTAGCTACGCTGATTGAGTTTGACACCACTGTGCTAAACAACCAAACCACAACAGTCTAAAATAGGCTATGACCATGAACTGACAATCTTCTGGCAAAATCATTGGCCATTATTGTTAGATTTAGTGTTGATGTGTGTGACAGACATGTGTTTTGGACATTTATGGAAATACTGAACAAATCGCAAATAAGGGACGATTCCGTATTTTACGGGACGGGTGGCAACCGCATCCACATCTGCCAGCGGCCGGGGCGGGACTGACACGTGAACTGAGGCTGGGTAGATGGCAGATGGTTGTGGTGGTGAAGCCTCTGCATCGTCGCGGTCGGATGTTGATGGGGACTCGTTCACCATACGTGAATGTGGCATGGGCAAGGAGATGAGTGTTGCGACAACGCCACCTGCGGTAGTTCCGCCCGCAGGAAATCCTAAACTTCTAACTTTTAATCGTTTACTTCGTTAGGACACAGGTTCAACAATACCAGGGTCAAGAGACGGTTTCAAATTAAGAAAATACTTTATTTAACAAAATAAGTAATAAACCAAAGATCCCACACACTAGTTACCCACAATAATACTAATAATAATCACATAAAATTAGCACCAGGCAGGAGTAAAAGTCAAAGGAGAGGGCTGGGGCTTACCAGGCGGCAGGGATAATCAAAAGTAGAATGGTCCTTTACTTAAAACACCCTTGACACTGCACTCACATCAAAACAAAAAAAAAAAAGAAATCGTGAAGGGAACCACCACCAAGGACTGGACTGTCGCCTCTGGGCCACCGCACCTAACCAAAAACAAGAAACAAATTAAAACATGTCGAGAAGTGTTGTACAGGACTGGTGTGGAGAAAAACAAATGAATTAACACAAAAATACAAAAAAACAACACAAAATAATGCAAAATAATCAATTACATCAAACACATGAAATTAATTAAAACAGTGGAATGCCCTTTAACCAAATGAGCCTTATTATCAATGTGGCAATACACTGAGGAGCCAGGCAGACCAAGCCAAAGGTGGCTCCAATAACCTTTGGTCACGTTAACTCAGGGCGGACATAATCATTGAAATATCACACGAACAGCGAGCCAGAAGCATCCACAAATTAAATAGAGCCAAAACAGCAGCGCAGACCCAGGGCACGGTGGCTGGATACGGGCCAAAGATTTACCAGGGCCTCTACAAAAAAGGGCACACAGTTTAATGCACAAATATAATTACAATCAACATTTTTTTAAATAAACCGATACATACCACTGTGCAAGCTACATTAACGCCCCAGCGAGACGGATGAATAACGAGCCATGCCGCGCGTCAATCGCCCAGCTACACCAAAACACCAGAAAACAATCAGCTGGGAAGCAAGTGACAGAGCCGCTAAACAGCAAACTTTTGAGGACATACCGAAAGGAACAAGCAAGCGCACCCAGGAAGGGCTTATGGCGGAGCGATGCGTCCCCCACGGCCCCAGCAGCCGGTCGCGCCATGAAAAGCGGAGATCGCGTCACCAAAATGCCCGTTTTATGCACACATGAACAATGGCAGACCGGCAAAGTGCGTTACCTGAAGGCGACGATTGTGCACCCACAACAGCCGCGCCGACACCCACGCTGGTCACACCGAACAGGCCACAGTCACCGCAAGCAAGCGGAAGAAAGGAGGAGACAGGTGTGTCTGCACCTCCATATATATACGGGCGCATTGTGCCGCCCCTCAATCAATACGCTCTACGCGTTGGTATAGCGCCATATAGTGGCAAGGAGGGAGACAACCTGTCACATAACGTTAGAGCTGTAAAACAGGACCAGCCTTATAAACCAACCTGTGTAATATGCGTCTTATTTGTGACAAAATTCCCTGAAATCTTACCGAGGAGGTAGCTACGTATGGGACACAAGGCACGTAGAGTGGGAGTGTTTAGGATGCGTTGCCAGGTTGTCAGGTACCAGGACACATGAAACACCATCGACTCATTTCACTTTAAAATCGGGAGAAATTGCAAATCGGGAGTAGGGCAGGAGAAATAGTTAAAAATCGGGAGACTCCCGCATAAATCGGGAGAGTTGGCAGACCATGCTTTGGGCAATGTGTCGCAACGCTTCACGAGGCCTCATCTACCCATCACTAGGTGCAATAGTAATAAAAGTGAATTGTTTGTGTTTAACACTTACCTGCTCAGTCCGTGTTGTCTCCAGGGCGCGCGGTCAAAAGACCACCCCGGCGGCACGGGCACGGTCATATACGTTCCGGGAGAGACCAAGCGGCAGGACAGGAAGTGGGGGAATTGCAAGTGCTGGTGTTTATTTCTATATTTTGTATTGATATTTATATATGTGTATTTTGGTCAGAATGGTAGCAAATATTGCTTACTGTAAATATTATAGATTATTAACAGATGAGATATTTGTTATTGGTAAGACAGCCAATTGATAATATTTTAACTTACCTCTAAATGGATTGGTCCAATGATTAGAGCCGGAGACACAGTATTTAAGGTGCCATTTACAGACTGTGTGTGTTGCAGGTATGATCTCACTGGACGTAGGCTAGGCCATGCGGTGTTGCGGTGTTGCGGTGTTGCGGTGTTGCGGTGTTGCGGTGTTGCGGTGTTGCGGTGTTGCGGTGTTGCGGTGTTGCGGTGTTGCGGTGTTAAATAAACGTAATGAAAACTGAGAAATCTTTTCTCGGCATCATCCAGCTCCTCAAGGGTCATCCATTTCACACTGAGGTAAGGAAAAAAATATTAAATTCATCAGGTAGGACAGTTGGATTGCTTACCATTGTATTGTTAATTTTCAGCTCAATGTTTTTGTTTGAGTCTTTAATTTCTTTGCCAATTAATTTAAGATTTTGGCAGATCTTTTTGGCATTTCCCTTTGCTTCGACAATTATTGCTTTAGCCTTTCGCAGACTTTATGTTACTTTATTTCTTAAAAATGTGGGTGTTAAGCGCAAAAGTTTAACCCCTCTGACCACCGCGCCCCCTCATTTCTCTTGGGGCGCGCTAGTGTGACTACTAGTTTGGAAGGAAATTGAAGAAAAATAAACGGAATTAAAATAAATTAAGGAAAGTAATTCGTGCGCTCCTCCTTTCTCCCGTGCACTAGTATGACGCGCAATAGTTTTGAGGGAAATTAAAGAAAATAAACGTAAAGAAAATAAAAGTAATTAAAGAAAGGAATTAAATAAATAAACAAAATGTGTTTTCCTCGCATAGCCCCTGCTATTCAATCACTATGGCCTCCCGAGGCACCACCTAAGTATGCTACTTTAGATATAAAGTGCGTGTGTGTTCATTTAGACTATATCGCATTGTAAGCCACTCCGCATCGTTCGTTCTATTCCACCGGCCACTCGACGGCTTCGCTCTCCATCGGCGCTGTCAAAACTGTCTGTCAGCCCCTAACATAACTGTCCGTAGTGGCGGATCAGGGGTGAGAATAATTAAATATAGGCTACAATCATGGTCTGCTGATACTATATTATATAGTGTGTTATTCTGTGTTGGGTGAGGGTTTGCTGCGATTCGGGTTGTTTTCATACCTGTCAAGTTTTGGATTTAAAAATAAGGGAAATTTTCCGGTGCCCGCCGCAAGCAGTCCCACCACCCCAACCAAGCTCCAGTATCCCTTATATCAGGGGTGCCCACATTTTTCTGGCTTGCGAGCTACTTTTATAATGACCATGTCAAAGTGATCTACCCGTATATACATATATATTTTTTTTAATTGTCATATTAATAGTTGTTACAGTGTTAAAAGCTCTATCCATCTTTGTTTTTATTTTTAATCAAAAAAATTGGTGCACTGCACCTTTACAAAAATAGCGCTGTCTCTTTAAGAAAGACGGTAGTCTGGAGTTGATGTGTGCCTCTGAACTGAGGGCATGTTGCAACTATAAAGTAAAAATAAAGATGAAGGTTTGTCTTGCTGTTTGTTTTGGAGTTGCAATGGATACATGTTTTAGACTAACATAAAAAAAAATAAAAAATAAAAAAATTCAATGGCACGCGATCTACCCGCACTACCATCGCGATCTACAGTACCTGTAGTATGCTACTGCAGGTGGCAGTTATCGCGAGGCTAGTGACAGAGCTCAGATTGGGAATATTTTTATTTTATTTTTTTTACTCCGCCCGGGGTATTTTTATTTTTTAATAACGCATGTTAAAATACGGGAGATTTACGGGAGGACGGCGGGAAAGAAGGGTAAAATACGGGACTTTCCCGGCCAAAACGGGATACTCGACAGGTTTTAACTTGTATTATTGGAGGGGGACACCGTGTCCCCTACCGAGTTGTAGACGACCAACTTGGCATTAGCATATAGAGGTCTCTCTTACGGATAGGTTTTGAGTTGCTGACCCATGTCGGTGGGGATGTTGGCTGCGTAATGTCTGATCGGGGATGAGATATAGAGTTTCATTAGCTACCTCCGAAAGTAAATGTTTTTCTTACCTCTGCGAAGAATAAAATAAAAGTTCTGCGACCAAACTGTAGCCGTTCATAGCATTAGCATATAGATGTCTTTCTCTTTCACTTATAAGGGATAGGTTTTGAGGCGCTATCCGATGTCGGTGATGTTGCGCCGTAGTGTCTGAACAGGGATGAGCTATAATGGCTCCAACCAGAAAATTTTTTTACCTCCAAAAGTAAATGTTTTTCTTACCTCTGCGAAGAATAAAATAAAAAGTTCTGAAGTAGCCTACAGCGGTGTTCATTATGGGTGGCATATGGTTTTCTATTCCAAGAGTTGTTTTGTAAGAGTGTTAGTTAGCCACAGGATAACCCACAGTGAGTTGCTGACCCATGTTGGCGGCGTAGTGTCTGATCGGGGGTGAGATATAGAGTTTTACCTCCGAAAGTAAAGCGGGCAAAGCAGAGGAATTCTGCAGCCGATCAACGGTAAGTAATTATTGTTAACTGAAAGTGTTAGTTATGCTAATATATTGCCTTGTGTTTAAAAACAATTTGTACCTATTAAGACAAAGAGTCAAGCGTTTGGGAAGCTCAAACAGAGGCCCTCATCAAAAAGGAGGGTGGTTGGGAGAAGCAATTCCCTGAAAACAAGTTCCAGTCATCGGAGTACATACAAGGACTAAGCAAATAGGTTTAACTATAAATAAGTGATGTAATTGTTTTTTCCTAATATTGTATCTGCAGTGATGCCTGGAAAAAGGACGAGGAATTGGACAAGCTGACCGATTTCCTCTTGGAGTTAGACGAGCTGTACAACTCTGGAAAAAAGGTCATTTTCCACAGGAAAAAGTACAGTAACTATGTTTAAATATATAGATGCGTATATTAATTTTTATTCTATTTTGATGCACAGAGCGGAGGACCTGTTGATGCAGTCCACTCCTTTGAAAGAAGTAGAGACAAGGGACCAGCGTCATACCCAGAATGGCAGGACATCACCATCAGAAGAGGAGGACGACAAGGAGGAACCACTTTCACCCGTCTATCTCATGGTATGTCCTTAAGCGATACCCCTTTTAAGGTTCCAGAGTGCCGGTTTACAGAACTTTGGGCTTCCGTCAGCGTTGAGTGACTCAGTGTATAGAACACTGGAGAATTTAGGCGCGATCACTCACCCCCGAGTAGTAGTCAGGATACATGTAATGACGGCAACGCGGTAGAACTCATTGATTATCTTAATCAGGATGCTTCACTGTGTGACACAAGCCAGTTTTTTCGTCTTTGTGAAAATTCTGGCAAAGAGACCACAGGCGTGCCGCACCCACAGCCATACACATACCAGCCGGCAGAGTTCAATCAACCCCCAGTATCTCACGCACCTATCATAACACGTACCAAGCCCCAGGCTTTAATCAGCCGCAGGCATTCAACCCCGCATACGCACCTCCAGCACCCTATATTCAGCCTGTGCACAACACACCAGACAGCAATTGTAAATCAGCCGCAGGTGTCGACACCAGCGGTTCAACAACGCAGATCCACCGCAGCTCTGTCAGTTACCAGACTTTAGCCGGTTGGATACCACTGTAGAGCAGCTGCAGGAAGTTGTAAGGGGGTCTGTTGAGTCACAGAATAGCTTCCAGAATGTCGCTTTAGAGCACCTTAAACCGCTGGGTAAACTAATTGATAAATTTGAACAGGCAGTCAAGGGAATAACCATACTATCAGAGCATTTAAACAAAAAGACATAACACACACCATTTAATAAAAGACAATGGCCGCCCCCCACAAAATTCCTAGACGCTGTGACAGGTCTGATCAACCCTTTGGTAATGTGGATTCCACATCCAATGAGGATTGGCAAAAAAAAAAAAAAAAAATTGGACGAGCTTATTGAGCAGCTTATTCAACCAAATGAAGTATACGACGACACAATATTCCGCCTGAACTGTTTAGCCTTGTTCGGTGACGCTCCCCCCAGCCACAGCGAGAAAAATTAGATGAAATATTTGAGCCGTTAACGGGCGATGGATTTGACCGCATGTGTGACAACCTTGATAGACAGTATGAGGAGATAATGAACCGTCTGAGGTCCTTAGAGGCAGATGAGGATGCGTCTGGTCATCCTGCTTCTTCTGATACTGGTGACGTTGTTTCAACTCGTAATGGTGCTGTCTATGAATCCGACAGTCAGCTGCAGATTGAACCGCTGGCTGAGTCAGAGCTTGATCATGGTACTGTTGAAATGTCTGTTGGTGCTGCAGAAGATCAGCAAGGTCAAATGGTTTTGTCGGCTGAGTGTGAGGACACCGCGGTGTCCAACAAAACCATTTGACCTTGCTGATCTTCTGCAGCACCAACAGACATTTCAACAGTACCATGATCAAGCTCTGACTCAGCCAGCGGTTCAATCTGCAGCTGACTGTCGGATTCATAGACAGCACCATTACGAGTTGAAACAACGTCACCAGTATCAGAAGAAGCAGGATGACCAGACGCATCCTCATCTGCCTCTAAGGACCTCAGACGGTTCATTATCTCCTCATACTGTCTATCAAGGTTGTCACACATGCGGTCAAATCCATCGCCCGTTAACGGCTCAAATATTTCATCTAATTTTTCTCGCTGTGGCTGGGGGGAGCGTCACCGAACAAGGCTAAACAGTTCAGGCGGAATATTGTGTCGTCGTATACTTCATTTGGTTGAATAAGCTGCTCAATAAGCTCGTCCAATTTTTTTTTTTTTTTTTTTTTTTTTTTTTTTTTCAGCCAATCCTCATTGGATGTGGAATCCACATTACCAAAGGGTTGATCAGACCTGTCACAGCGTCTAGGAATTTTGTGGGGGGCGGCCATTGTCTTTTATTAAATGGTGTGTGTTATGTCTTTTTGTTTAAATGCTCTGATAGTATGGTTATTCCCTTGACTGCCTGTTCAAATTTATCAATTAGTTTACCCAGCGGTTTAAGGTGCTCTAAAGCGACATTCTGGAAGCTATTCTGTGACTCAACAGACCCCCTTACAACTTCCTGCAGCTGCTCTACAGTGGTATCCAACCGGCTAAAGTCTGATAACTGACAGAGCTGCGGTGGATCTGTGTTGTTGAACCGCTGGTGTCGACACCTGCGGCTGATTTACAATTGCTGTCTGGTGTGTGTTGTGCACAGGCTGAATATAGGGTGCTGGAGGTGCGTATGCGGGGTTGAATGCCTGCGGCTGATTAAAGCCTGGGGCTTGGTACGTGTTATGATAGGTGCGTGAGATACCGGGGGTTGATTGAACTCTGCCGGCTGGTATGTGTATGGCTGCGGCTGAATCTGTGGGTGCGGCACGCCTGTGGTCTCTTTGCCAGAATTTTCAAAGACAAAAAACTGGCTTGTGTCACACAGTGAAGCGTCCTGATTAAGATAATCAATGAGTGCTACCGCGTTGCCGTCATTACATGTATCCTGACTACTACTCAGGGGTGAGTAATCGTGCCTAAATTCTCCAGTGTTCTATACACTGAGTCACTCAACGCTGACGGAAGCCCAAAGTTCTGTAAACCGGCACTCTGGAACCTTAAAAGGGGTATCGCTTAAGGACATACCATGAGATAGACGGGTGAAAGTGGTTCCTCCTTGTCATCCTCCTCTTCTGATGGTGATGTCCTGCCATTCTGGGTATGACGCTGGTCCCTTGTCTCTACTTCTTTCAAAGGAGTGGACTGCATCAACAGGTCCTCCGCTCTGTGCATCAAAATAGAATAAAAATTAATATACGCATCTATATATTTAAACATAGTTACTGTACTTTTTCCTGTGGAAAATGACCTTTTTTTCAGAGTTGTACAGCTCGTCTGACTCAAGAGGAAATCGGTCAGCTTGTCCAATTCCTCGTCCTTTTTCCAGGCATCACTGCAGATACAATATTAGGAAAAAACTATTACATCACTTATTTACAGTTAAACCTATTTGCTTAGTCCTTGTATGTACTCCGATGACTGGAACTTGTTTTCAGGGAATTGCTTCTCCCAACCACCCTCCTTTTTGATGAGGGCCTCTGTTTGAGCTTCCCAAACGCTTGACTCTTTGTCTTAATAGGTACAAATTGTTTTTAAACACAAGGCAATATATTTGCATAACTAACACTTTCAGTTAGCAATAATTACTTACCGTTGATCGGCTGCAGAATTCCTATCTGAGCTCCGGGTAGAAGCTAAGTCTGCAATGCTATGAACAGCTACAGTTCGGTCGCAGAACTTTTATTATTTTATTCTTCGCAGAGGTAAGAAACATTTACCTTTGGAGGTAATAAAACTCTATATCTCATCCCCGATCAGACATTACACAGCCAACATGGGTCAGCAACTCAAAACCTATCCGTAAGAGAGACCTCTATGCTAATGCCATTTTGGTCGTCTACAACTCGGTAGGGGACACGGTGTCCCCCTCCAATAATACAAGTTAAAACAACCCGAATCGCATCAAACCCTCACCCTACACAGAATAACACACAATATATATAATATAGTAGCAGCAGACCATGATTGTAGCCTTAGCTACTATATTTAATTATTCTCACCCCTGATCCGCCACTACGGACAGTTATGTTAGCGGCTGACAGACAGTTTTGACAGCGCCGATGGAGAGCGAAGCGGTCGAGTGGCTGGTGGAATAGAACGAACAATGCGGAGTGGCTTGCAATGCGATATAGTCTAACAAGTGAACACAGACGCACTTTATATCTAAAGTAGCATACTTAGGAGGTGCCTCGGGAGGCCATAGGGATTGAATAGCAGGGGCTATGCGAGGAAAACACATTTTATTTCTTTCTTTCTTTAATTTTATTTTCTTTACATTTATTTTAATTCTTTAATTACTTTTATTTTTTATTTTATTTAATTACGCTTATTTTCTTTAATTTCCATCAAAACTATTGCGCGTCACACTGCTGCACGGGAGAAAGGAGAAGCGCATGAATTACTTTCTTTAATGTCTTTTAATTCTTTAATTACTTTTATTTTCTTTACTTTCATTTAATTACGTTTATTTTTCTTTAATTTCCTTCCCAACTAGTTCACACTAGCGTGCCCCGGGAGAAAGGAGGGGGCGCAGTGGTCAGAGGGGTCAAACTTTTGCGCGTAACGCCCACGTGGACACACGTGTATTTTCACATGCACGCGCAAAAGTCTTTCATTCATCTTCTATACCCGGTTATTCCTGTTAAGGGTCACGGGGCTCTGCTGGAGCCTATCCCAGTTGTCATCGGGCGAGAGGCAGGGGTACACCCTGGACAGGTCGCCAGTCCATCGCAGGGCCAGACACAGAGACGGACAACTATTCACACTCACGGCCCATTTAGAATCACCAATTAACCTAATGAGCATGTCTTTGGAAGGTGGGAGGAAGCTGGAGTACCCGGAGAGAACCCACGCAGACACAGGGAGAACATGCAAACTCCACACAGAAAGCTGGAGTTGAATATGGATTCGTGGATTCGAACCGGTGACCTTCTTGCTGTGAGGCATCAGTGCTAACCACCTCGCCACTGTGCCGCCCACGTGCAAAAGTATTTTATATATATATGTGTATATATATATATATATATATATACACATACAGTGGGGGAAAATAAGTATTTGATACACCGCCGATTTTGCAAGTTTTCTCCTTATAAAGAATGGAGAGGTCTGTAATTTTCATCATAGGTACACTTCAACTGTGAGAGACAGAATCTAAAATAAAAATCCAGAAAATCACATTGTATGATTTTTAAATAATTAATTTGTATTTTATTGCGTGAAATAAGTATTTGATCCCCTAACAACCAGCATGGATTCTGGCTCTCACAGACCTGTTAGTTTGTCTTTAAGAAGCCCTCCTATCCTCCGCTCGTTACCTGTATTAATTGCACCAGTTTGAACTCGTTATCTGTATAAAAGACACCTGACCACACACACAGTCGATCACACTTCAACCGCTCCACCATGGCCAAGACCAAAGAGCTTCTAAGGACACCAGAGACAAAACTGTAGACCTGTACATGGCTGGGATAGGCTACAGGACAATAGGCAAGCAGCTTGGTGAGAAGGCAACAACTGTTGGTGCAATTATTAGAAAATGGAAGGGACTCAAGATGACAGTCGGTCTCCCTCGGACTGGGGCTCCATGCAAGAGCCCAGAACTACACAGGAGGACCTGGTCTATGACCTGAAGAGAGCTGGGACCACAGTCTCAGTGGTTACCATTAGTAACACACGCTGCCATGGATTAAAATCCTGCAGCACATGCAAGGTCCTCCAGCTCAAGCCAGCACATGTCCAGGCCCGTCTGAAGTTTGCCAATGGCCATCTGGATGATCCAGAGGAGGCATGGGAGAAGGTCATGTGGTCAGATGAGACCAAAAGTTAACTTTTTGGTATAAACTCCACTCGCCATGTTTGGAGGAAAATGAAGGATGAGTACAATCCCATCAACACCATCCCAACTGTGAAGCATGGGGGTAGAAACATAATGCTTTGGGGGTAGTTTTCTGCAAAGGGACCAGGACGAGTGCACCGTATGGAGGAGAGGATGGATGGGACCATGTATTGCA
>NC_140357.1:145300-194800 GCF_963514085.1 Chelon labrosus
TTATGCATTTTAGCCAGGAAGACAAGCCTGTCTTCTACCTCTGGCTTGAGGCATGCCCGGTTACATGTAACTTATAGTGACACAATGCACCTTCAAAATAACTTCAAATATAAATCAAAAATAAAATTGTGTGTCACTTTTTGATAAAACACGTTTGGTCAAATAAATGTAACATAAATGGAAAAATTAGATATATTAAAAAAATTCATACTTTTAACAATGGTATTCGTAACATTCATAAAGTGCAAACAAAACTTTAAACAGTTTTCCTGAATCCCTGAAATTGTAAACAAAATGAAACGTCTGCATCAATTACTTTAGTTTCATTCTTCATTTATGCATTTTTAGCCAGGAAGACAAGCCTATCTACTACCTCTGGCTTGAGGCATGCCCGGTTACATGTAACAATGCCCCCTCCCACACTGAAAAGCCTTTCTGATGGGGCACTTGTAGCAGGGACAGACAAGTATTTTTTGGCCAGAGTACTGAGCCTTGGGAAGTTTGGTTCGTGACGCTTCCACCACTGAAGTGGTTCAGTGTCTGGGTCTACCTCAGGGGTCAGTAGGTAGGTTGCCAGTTCTGTCTCTACTTTCAGTGCCTCTGATTGGTGAGAAGATGGCTCTGGCACTTTCTTCTTGAAGAAAGCAGCTAAAGCCATTTTCTTATTGGGTGGAGGCTGTGCTTCTCCTTGGCACACCTGCACAGCTGGACCAGGCTGCTGTGGTGTACTTTTTTCAGCAGGCAGAGACATCAGCTCAGTGACGGCTATTTTCTTGACCTGTTCCACCTTGTCTGGGTCAATGTAGGTTGTACGGAACCTGGGGTCCATCAGTGAGGACATATCAAAAGTTCATTCTTCACAGGGTCACTGTATTTGTCATCAAGGTACCGCATTATGTTTCTTTTTATTGTCTTAGTGAGTTCGGTGTCTTCCTCCACTGGCTGTAGGAGATTGGTTTTGAACAAATGCAGCACCGGTTTAATGTAGGAGACACTGACATAAGCCTCCCCGGACAGGGCGTCTGTAAATTCTTGGAGTGGTTTGACAGCTTTATTTACAGACTCTGAAACCTCAATATCTTGCCAAGTGGGCACGACATGACGGCTTTTCTTGTCGGACCCCAGGACACGAACTATGGCCTTCTCCTGTTCAAGAAATCTCTCGATCATTTTTTGACGTGAACCCCATCTTGTCGGGGACTCTGTTACCAGCTGATGAGTGGGTAGACCAAGCTCAGCCTGTACTTCACCCATCTCTCGTCTTTTTATCCAACTATAGGAAAAGGCAGCAACCGCCTTTTTACAAACTCCAATGGCACAATCGATTCGTGGGTCCTTCACACCATTCTCTGTACAATAAAGAAAGAAAGAAAACACAAAGAACATTTTTTTAGTGTCACTATTGGTCAGTGTCAAAACAAGTCTTTTTCACATTTCCACGTTCTTAATGCATACTAAAGGCGTACCCACACACGCACACATGTAGACACACACACACACATATGCCATTATGATTAATCATGCATGTACATTTTTATTGATTTCATTAAATTGCATTAATTTAAAAATGCATTAATTGAGCTGTTCTGATCATGTGTGTAAAAAAAAAAATTAAAAATCACTTGAATGCATAGCCATTAGGCTCCTACCTATAGCATTGTGCAGTTTATGTCCAAAGCATTGGAGGTTGGGCCACTCATTGACTCTCAGAGCTTTTATTATGTTGGTGCTGCTGTCTGTTGTCATACAGATGAGTCGTTTTTCATCAAGGTTCCAGGAGCTCAGTGCATCTTCCAGCCCGTGCGCAATTATTTCACCTTTAAGGTCCTCGGGAAGGTAAGCTGTTTGAAGGCAGACGCTTCGCAGAGTCCAGTTGTCGATAAAATGCACCGTCAAACTCATATAGGGCTGCATCGTTCGACTGGACCAAAGGTCCGTTGTGGCGGAGTAAAACGACACCCCCTCCAGCTCTCTAGCGATCTTTTCACGAGTACTGTTGTACAGGCGAGGCAAGGCAACTTCGGCAAAATATTTGCGGCTTGGTAGCACATCCCTGGGGTCGAGAACTTTTAGCATGTTAATAAACCATGGCTTTTCCACAGTGTATGTGGGCACCATACCTCCTGCAATATATTTCGCCACTGCATCTGTGTTTGCTTTCCACCGGGGCCCTTTCTTGTCATAGGGGATACAATTCGAAAAACTTTCCAAGACTGTAGTTTGTTTTTTTGCGGGTGTGTTCGAACTGCGGTCTTGTTCGTTTCGGTGAGAGGCACACACCTCCCACTCGGCTGCATGCCTCTGTTTAAGATGCTGGAACAAGTTTGTAGTGCGTAGGGTTGCAAAGGGGTGGAAAACTTCCGGTAAATTTCCGGTAAATTTCCAGAAACTTTCCATGGGAAGTTAAACTGGGGAATTTTGGAAATATTCCAAATTAGAAACTTTCCATGGGAATTATGGGAATTATTGGGAATTTATGGGAATTTATGGGAATTATGGGATGACAATGGATGTATAAATTCTTGTATGGTTACAGAAAACCGTCTTGCAGGAGTCAGAAGAAACGGCATCAAATTTGAGGTAGCTACCACCATAATTAGCTAGCCTCTTAAATGGTCAATGAAATGAAAAATAGCTTTCATTTAGCACCTAACTTACCAGATAGTTAGCTACTGTATTAATACATTTTTATTTAATATTTGCAAGTTAAACATTAATAACGTTATAGATCAAATATATTTACCCCATGATATTATCAAAACTTACTTGACTTTATATAGTCCGCGGGCTCAAATGTGTGGCTTCAATAGTCTTGTGCTTTGAGCTCAAAAGTGTGGCCTCCAGGCTTCATGTAGGGGGCGTGGCCTCAATAGCCCTGCAGTAAGCAGTGTGCTGTGTGCATGTGATTGAGGAGTGTACTTGCATTAAATCTGGTTGTTTTAGCCAAGACTATGCTACAATATATTCCCCCCAACTATATTTAAGTTCCCTGTTAAGGGCCAACCTTCAATTTTGTAAATTTCTTATTTATTCCTGTATATTCCCATTAATTCCCATGGAAAGTTTCCAACTTTGAAAATTCCCGGAATTTTGCAACCCTAGTAGTGCTGCTACTTTTGGTAGCAATAGCTTTTAAACACACTTTGCAATGTGGCGTTATTTGTTCTGCGTCTGACACTGAAAAAGCAAACCAATTCCAAACAACGGATGTAACTGTGCCTTTCTTTGGGCCATGTTGTCTGTGTAGCTGACTGTAAGGAAAGCGGCGGGAGGGCTGATCCCACTCTGAACTACGGAAGCCTAAGGGGAGCGTCGGTCGTGGAAGTTAAAGAGAAAACCGATTTTCATTAAAAACAAATCGCCCTAAACGTCAAATTCGAGTTAATTGATAAAATCGATTTATCGCCCAGCCCTAATACACACATACATACATACATCCTGTGTATTACTGAATGCAATGATTTTTTTCATCTCGGCCCTTCATTATTTTCCTGCATTCATCATTTAACCAAGGTAATGAATTTCCTTGTTGTTCCTTTGTATACCAGACACATCCCTACAGTTATGAAGTGCTACAGCATTAGGCTCCGTTACCAGATCAAAAAGTACAGGGCTCAGAGGCCAGCCCTGACGAGTGCCATGATGTAAGCTAAACGGTCTTGACTGTTCCGTGTTCTATACCGTGTTCATTTTCTATACCCGGTTATTCCTGTTAAGGGTCGCGGGGGTCTGCTGGAGCCTATCCCAGCTGTCATCGGGCGAGAGGCAGGGGTACACCCTGGACAGGTCGCCAGTCCATTGCAGTTGATGGGATGTAAGTAGAGCAATTTTATCCAACAGGAGAAGTTCGGTCCAAAACCAAATTTGTCCAGTATAGCGAACAGATTGCACATTCTGCCCGGTCATACGCTTTTTAAGTATCAATAGGGACAACACACACTGGAGTAGTGGAAGAGTAGATAATATTAACAAGTCGCCTAATGGTAAAATAGGACTGTCTGCTTTTGACGAAGCCAGTTTGGTTGTATAGAGAACAAAATACACCTCCTTTCAAAGAGCTGTTCAAAATACTGGCTCATTTTAATATTATTTATTTTTAAAAAGCCAGTCTTGGGGTAACTTATGTTATGCTCAAAATAAGCACTGTGATAGGGTAAAATCTGGATTAGAATCATTCAAATTTAGACATCCTACCAAGTGTAACAGGGGTTATGTTTCTTGTTAAATTGCACAAAATGTATTTTTTTTTTTTTTTGATTGTTTGTTTAACATACCTGCTAATTGTGAGCTACTTCCCCATATGTCTATAAAGGCCCTTGTACCGCCAAAACTCTCCCTCTTGTCTTTGGTTTCTGTGAGAGAGGTGAGCAGTTTCCTTCTCCATTTGTTTTATGCCTTACTGGGCCTCGTTTAATGGGTTAATGTTAATGTATCTGTCTGTGTTATGTCCACATTTTAGGGGCTTGCTTGAGGGAGATCGAGCTAATCATCCGTCTGTTTATTTCATCTTTGTTGTCAGGTATGTTTCTGTGTTGTATATTTTTTGTGCTAGCGCTCTTGTCTTTGGTTTCTGTGAGAGAGGAGCTTGCTTGAGGGAGATTGAGCTGATCATCTGTTTTTATTTCATCTTTGTTGTCAGAATAAAGACGATTTAAAAGGACAACGCTACGTCTCCCTCCTTCACAAAAATAATAAAATATAAAAACGAAAAACACAACGCAAGATTACACCGGTTACACAAGGAACCAATATTGGTGGGATGTCTAAAAACAACGCAAGATTACACCGGTTACACAAGGAACCAATATGTATTGGTGGGATGTCTAAATTTTAGTGATATGAGTCTATCTATATCTAAAATGTAGAGTCTAGAAAATTCTTTATTACAGTCTCACTGCTTCTGTGCGCAACTGACCGAAACACAGTGAAACACAGCAAAAAAGAAAAAAAAGGAACAACTTACAACTGTGACTCGGTTCCCATCAGTAGCGGTTTTAGGCACGGGCGAGCCGGGCATTTTTTCACGACACAAGGGGGGCGGCACAAGCACTTATAAAGTAAAAAATCTGCACCGCTGCATGATTTCCTATTATCTGTCATATCAGTGTGGGGAACTGGCAAATTGTCGCCCCCTGCAGCTGCAGGTGCCTGCTGAGAAGGTGCCGTGCACAGAAGCCGTGTGAGAAATTTGGGTCTCTCCCAAATTGAATGGACGGGGGGAATCTACTGTATAAAAGGGCCAAAGTCAGTCACGCTTTGACTTTCTTCCATATAATGCACATTTCATTCATAATATTATAAATACAGGCCTATAATTCCTGCACGTTTTTGTTTATGAATTGTGTAAAATGGCCAAATAAAAAAAATAGGTAATACAAAACAATTATGTGGTCACCAAGGTGGATTGGTTTAGTCTTGACTTCTGGTCCAGTGACAGCGTTGGGGGATGGAAATCTGTTGATTGTCTAGTGTCAAATAAACAGAGATGGACAGCAAAAGGTCAAAGCCATCAGGTGACCAGTTTAGGAAAAAAAAAAAGAAGAGGAGAAACGATTACAGTACACATGTCATGAATGAAGGGCTAATGTTAATTGGTGGTATACGTTTGTTAGACTTTTTGCTATGATGCTTGCAATGCACAGTAATTCGTCTTAACAAACACCAGACGTGCTCCTGTGTCTGGCTTAAAAGGGACAACCACTCCATTTATGTGCAAGGCCTCTGTCTACTTGTCCTGCTCCCATTTGTTCACACTCACATTTCCTAGTAGGCTTGGAGTCCTCCTGCATCCCATTGCCCACAAAGAATGTCTTAGCATGCCACAGGGCTAAATCACTAACCAGGTATTTCTTCACAGCACCAACTAGAATTCTTCGAACTCCATCTCTCTTGTGCTGGGCTTGGTATACAGTACAGCCCCAGGTGTAAAATGTGGCATGTGTGCATATGCTTCATTTGACAATTTGACAATTTCATCCCTAGCAGATTTTTCAGTAATCAGATCAATCAGGTCTACTAGAGCATAATCAGTGTGTGGACAGGTGCTCTCATATGTCTGATCCTCATCTTCATCTCCCTATCAGAACCAGATAGAGCTTTCCTCAGCTCCACCACTAATCAGTCTGTTTGTTGCTGATTTCTTGGATAGTTCTTTGCCCAGTGTACCACCTTTCCGCATTTGAATGAGTCTGTCATTTTTAATTAAAAAAAAAAATTATAATAATAATAATAATCAATACAACAGGGTTATCTAATATCTGACAACAATATCTAATTAGGCTAGCTCTGTAACGTGCTTAAAACAACCCTCTAATCAAATGAGCAGTGTACTACTCCAAAACAACCTGTAGGTGGTGGTAAATACTAAGAAATAAAACCAAAACAGCATTACAACAATAGACGTGGAAATTAATAGCATTTATTTTTGTTGTTAAAAGCATAAAAAAGATAAATTAATTTAACATTTTTGATGATTAAAATAACCGACGTTGTTGTTGTCAGGTTTCAAGTAGGAAATGTAGGGACTCAGTGGGACTTTTTTATGAAGACACCCTTGTGACACTAACTTTAGTATTATTTTACATAATTATTTTTACCTGTCTAAGCTTGAGGACAAATGGTTATAGGAAAAGAATGAATTACTTTTATTGAAAATTTGCAGTTAATGTCTTCTGTGTCATTTTTGCACTTGCAAATTCATCCCGAGGGCCAGACTTGACCTTCTCTTGGGCTGGTTTTGGCCACATGTTTGACAGCCCTGTACTGAGAGGGTGTTCAATAATAAATTCTAAATTCTAAAGCTCACCAAAAACTGAACTTCATATCTTCCATCATGCTATTGCAGTGACTTGTATTACATTTTTAATGAGGAACATAAATGTATTTGCAGTGTTCAGAAAAAAATAAATAAATTGTTTCCCTTCAAGAGATCCTAATGCTTGCTCGTAATGCAACTCATGGATGACACATCTAATTTTCCCATACACCATTTAAAAAGCAGTGGCCAAGTTGTTTGAGCAGCAGGTATCATTGGTAGAATTATTTGTTAAGCTAGCACTCCCAGCAATTTTAGGTATAAATATTGTTGTTTTCATTTATGTATACACAAATCTGCACACTGTACAATTAATCAATTTGTTTTAGCTGCATAACCATTAACTTTTTAAGACGGGAAAACAAAGCTAAAGCACAATGTGAAAAAGAAATCTGCATTATGACACTAATATTGCTATTTTCTTGTTATTAACAGTTGATGATATCAAAACAAGGCAATGTTTTTGTCACAAACTTTGATGTGAATTTAAAGTTTTACAGTGGTTTCCAGCCAATCACGGACAGCTCTTTTGGCTTTACTTATGGCTAATCATAATTTGTCCACTTACGTTTAGCTTTGGTTTTGGATCTATCTGAGTCATCAGTATGTCACAAGTATACCAGCACTGGTGGTAATAACCTTCACAGTCTGACAAATTCAGTGAGCGAAGGGGAAAGACTTCTTCCAATGCTTAATTAAAGTGTTAAATGAACGATGGGTGCTGCTGCAGACTATAAATGTTTCCAAGAAATCTAAGAACAAAAAAAAAAGAAATTCATGCATTTTAATGAAATACACAGGAGTCAGCTGCATTGCATATCAGTCTGTATTGCCACAGCACTATGATGAGAATCGAGCAAAAAGTAGTGAATAACTATGAAGTCATCTTCATTTTCAGGCCATGAGGCCATACTCAATTAAACAAAATGTTAAATACAACATAATCATGTGCAACACATTTCAATATCCAAAATTGTTCTTATTATGATCGTGTTTTCTGAAGTCTGAGTTATAGTGTCTGCTTTTATGTATTGCCCAGTAAACGTTTACTGACCTCACAGAGAGCCAACACCTCTGATCCATCTTGACGGTTATCTAGATTCTTGCATTTTTATGCTGATGACACAGTTATTTTCGGCTGTGGATTCACTCCAGTGGATCCACTCAATACAGACAATACTAAGCTTATGTTGTTTTTCAAATCCAGGAAGTGGCCCCTCAGTGACAACTCTGGAAGGAAATGAAATAGAGGTGGTTCACATGTATAAATACCTAGGTGTCTTAAATGATGACTCCCTCACTTTCAAACCGCATGTGGAGAAACTTGTAAATAAACTGAGGCTAAAATATTTTTTTTCTGAAACAAGTTTCTACTTTTACCCAAAAAGCAGCTTGTTGCTGCAACCTTTTTATCTGTGACTACTGCCTTTGTACATTTGTACCTTAATTGCACAGAGAGATGTTGGTCCTTACTCGCTGTGTTTATGAGATCATTTGTTGCTTTCTATTCCATTTGCCTATTCTGAATTGAATAAAAGGACTTTTATCCACTCTTAATTTCACTGAGTGCTTTTAAATCCAAACTTATAGTAGCCTACTTGAGGCTGACTCCACAATATGCACTTGTTTTTTATTGTCTGCTTGTAAATTTTATCTTTTTTCTTTTATTTGTCTTTTGTCTGTTTTAAATGTAATTTTGTAACTGTGTTTTGTATCTGCTTCCACCTATCTATGTTCAGCACTCCCTTGAAAAGGAGGTTCTTAATCTCAGTGGTCTTCCTGGTTAAGTAAAAGTTAAATAAATAGTAATAATAAAAATAATAAAAATTCCATTAGCTAATACCTTATTGGCCATGATAGAATATTACATCCTCGAATGCACCTGTGTCTCAGGCATGAGAAAAACAGTACAGTCAGTGACAGGATTCAACGTACTTTCTGTGAAAAATAAAAAGTGATCATCTATACGTGTCCTAATGATGTGCCGTTCGTGAACATGTCGTCTCTTGTAGCAAACCAGAAAAGCCGACTCCCATTAATGTTGTGTCGTTCGCGAATGATTTGTTCCAGTGAACGAATCGTTTGAGTGAACTTACTGAATGGAATCACTTCATGAACTGATTCGTTCTTTTCTCAGTTCAGTTGAGGAATCACTCGGGAATCTTCAGTGAATGATGCAGCCAGCGTGCGGGGCGGGGGGAGGGACTGTTAATGCCCGAGCGTGACTCCATTTACAGCTTAAAATGTGACAGATAAGATCATCCAAAATCAGACAGCTTATATTGAGATGCAAATCTGGAGTAGGGGCAAGATCTTTTGATGACAAGGACAATCTTTCCATTTGTTTGACACTTGTAAAGTATTTATAACAATTGTAGTTTGTCATTTTGCCTGTTATTTATTATTTATCACTTTTATTATTTCTTGTTTTCATTTCAGTGCAATAAAACATACTTAAGAACCAGACATTTAGTCACACTTATTTGACAGGCTGGAAAAATATATGCACTGTTCGGTCTTCGGTCGATATTGCACAAGACGGCCATCATATTTGCATTAGACCTACAAGGGTATACTCAATATAAACATTAATAATTTAAATATTTGAAGTTTTTAAAAGTAACAGAATCTCAGCTGCAACTGCAGTGTGTTTTATTTATTTATTTATATTTATAATTTCCCCGCCTTTCCTAGTTTCCAATATCTGCTTAAATCCGCAATATAAAAGAAGGAGGACTCGCGTTCACGTTTAGTGAATGTGCTGCTGGTTGCAGTGTTCTGTCACTCTCTACACACAGACAGGTTTGTCAGTCTGGCGATTCACGTTCGCACTGCCACTCATGATTCGCGAACGTACTGCAAGATTCGCTAGATTCGCGAATCACGAACGATTCGCAAATCTGCTTTAAGCACAGCATGTTCATGTACTGTGACGTACACACAGAGAGAACTGCCACTCAAGGCAGAAGACCGATTCACGTTTAGTAACTGTATTAACATCCGTGTAATAAAACTATTGGACGTGGTGGTTACTGCGGTGGAGAGTGCAGCTAACTACGGGGTTAAGCTAGCATGCTAATACCGTTTTAAACATGCTATTATTTGGCTAACGGACACTTTCAGTGTGTCTGTATAGCATGTATGTTAACAGACTGGTGTTTATCTGCAGTGGTGTTGTATTTTAATAAGTTTTCTGTTTGCTGTATGTGTACAGTAGCAGAACAAGTCAGTAACAGATTCAGTCCGTTGTCTGCTAACTGGTATCGCGTTATGTCTTTGTATTTAAGAATCATGAGAAACATATTTCAGTATTTAGTGCTCTAATGCTTGTGACTTGAGCTTTTATTGGTCAATTATATGGACTGATGTAACTTCAGAGCCATGCCGATAAGCAGAGTGGTTGCCATGGCACCGGATGAGGCCCGCAGGCCTTGAGTTTCACATATGTACACTGTGGCTCAATATAATACAAGGCTCCTGCTAAGCACTGAATGATTCGGTGAACGAATCTGTTGAACGAATCATTTTAATGAACTGATTCTAGTGATTCAGTACAGTCAAAAGAACTGCCGTTCCCATCACTAACTCCCATCGGGGAGAGCATACATGCAAGCAGAGGCGGGTCTTCGTTTTGATGGGCACACCGGCCAATCACATGAGAGGATATAATAGGATCATACCATTATGTGAAAGAAGTCTAGTGGCATGGGTGCAGATCCCTGGGGGGGGGGGGGACAACCTAAATTATTCGAAATTGTCAATTTTCAAATAATTTAGGTTATACTTTTTTAGTACTTTTTGAATAATATGGCGAGCCTCTACGTAGTTGTGATTTATGGTGGCATGGTATGAGTGTACCCCCCCCCCAACACACACACACACACGAACACGCACGCACGCACACACTCCGCTCTCTCTCTGTGTTTGTGTGTCCCGCGCGTTCCCTCTGTTGCTCGCTCTCTCTGTTGGCTCTTAATCTGAGCGAGAAAGCATGCGGCAGAAACTGAGCGGGCATTTATGTGTTGCCATTATCATAGGTTCCTTTGGCAAAACTGAGAGATAGCTACAGTATCTATCGCCCGATAAGATATTAACCCCATTTTTTTTCTTCTTATCATACCAAAAAAAAAAAAAGAAAGAAAGGAACCACAAATTACAAAAAAAAAAATACCTCACGAGAAGAGAGAAAATAAAAGAGCAGAATCAAAAGGAGTATCGAAGCGGCGACAGTCGCTGGAAAACTTGGATTCGGAGCGGCTGTAGGTGCCATGAAACATGAGTAACCACGGCAACGGAGTTGGGGGGATTCAGCCCCTCTGGAACTTCAATGGTGAGTAAAAGCCTCTGTTCGTCTTGTGTACAGTTTGTAGCTTTTGCCACTTGACTCACACTTGCATGCTAAATGAACACCGGAGAATGAATACATATCGTGTAACACGGGATGCGTAGGCGTGTAGTCCTGTGAAATTCTGTGTTGGAATGAATAAGGGAATTCCAATAAATAAAGTCTATTTTGTTTGTTTGTTAGTTTGTTTTACTTAAGGACTATTACGGGTCAAATGTATTCAATGATCCTTTATATTAAATTAAAAAAAAAATAGACATTGCAATAAAGTTGACACGTTGTGCATTATTTTAAATCATATAAAATGCATAAGGACTGTCGGCTATGTAGTCTTTCTTTGATATTTTCCTAACCGTATGTAAGATACCAGTCAGCTGTTTAACGCGAGTGATTCCACATGACATCACATTATGAATGTGATTATTTTATTAAACTTACGTAAATTTGCGAAAATGTGTTGTTTTTGATAACACAGGAAGAAGCAGCTGGTTATATTTAATATTTATTTTCTTCAACTCAGTCTGTTTCATAATAGTAGAGCGGTATTCAGTTACATTTCTTTATCTGACTGATCATGACTACAGATTTTATTTTTAATACCATGTATTTAACAGCGTGTTAGGTGATAGAGTAACTACTGTGCATCTCCTTCCTTCCATCAGCGACTCATCTGTTTTCTTCACATCCCTCTCTCCATCTCTGTTCTTAAGATTCTATCTATATCTATATCTATATACATCCTTGATCCTGTAGAGAACAGATGTTTGTTGCTGTATCTACATGTTATTTTATGTGTGGAATAAAGTGGAAGTGTGTGCGTGGGCATTCCAGCGAGCAGGTGTGTGTAGTTAAAAAGGGTCTTTATCAGTCTGTAATCATGTGTCCTGTGGTCAAAATGAATAAAGTAATTTCATGCAAAGGTTTTGCCATTTTATGTCAACCTTAAACAATGAGTGTTTAACATTCTGTTCCACCAATGTTAGAATCTACACCAGCATAAAGATGTCTAGAAGCTGCTAGGTGGATATGGTTGTATTGGCGTCAACCGACCATGACCTTCAGCCTGCGCTGAGCCAGTTTGCAGCTGAGTGTGAAGCAATGGGTGTGGGAATCTGCACCTATAGGAATGAGGCTATGGTACTCTGCCTTCAGCGAAGAAGTTTAAGCGTCTTGAGATGTTGTTTCACAAGTCTTGGCAGAATTAAGCAATATATAGATAGATTAGATAGATAGACAACTTTACTGATCCCTTTGATCTCCATCGCATACATACTGTTGTACATAAAAAAAAACAATGAATAAACCCCAAATACTAAATATTGTGATTGTACATACATGGTTTGTTATTGCATAAATATTGTGAATGCACATGGTTTGTTATTGCACATTCTTAGAGAGAAAATACAGACTGCACATTATTATTATTGCACCCTATTATTGCATATTATTCCCCCCGTCTTTCAGTCCCTTTCCTTTTAGTCCTCCACCCCCCAAGTGAGTGGTGGTTAAACAGCTTGATGGCTGTCCTGCACTTTGGGAGCAGCCTCACTGAAGGTGCTTCTCTGGCTGCTGATGGTAGTGTGCAGAGGGTGGTAAATGGTAAATGGCCTTGCTTTTATATAGCGCTTTTCTACCTATTGGTACTCAAAGCGCTTTACAGTCATAGACACATCTACCCATTCGCTCACACAAGCACACACACATTCACACACCAGTGCCACGCACTGGGAGCAACTGGGGGTTCAGTGTCTTGCTCAAGGACACTTCGGCATGTGGCATTCCAGGGATCGAACCGCTAACCCTCTGGTTCGTGGACAACCCGCTCTACCTACTGAGCCACAGCCGCCCCCTTAGGGTGGCTGGCATTGTCCAGGATACCCAGCAGTTTTTTCAGTGTCCTCCTTTCTGCTATGGTCGCCAGAGGGTCCAGCTTCGTGCCAACCACCAAGCCGGCCTGCCTGATCAGCTTCTCCAACCTGGAGAGGTCTGCTTTTGAGGTGCTCCTGCCCCAGCACACCACAGCATAGGACAGAACACTGGCGACCACAGACTGGTAGAAAATCCCTAGCAGCTTCTTGCAGACAGATATGATATGGCGAAAGGATAACCTCTTAGGAAGTACATCCTGCTCTGGGCCTTCTTGTACAGCTGTCCTGTATTGCTCGTCCAGTCCAGCTTGTTGTCTAGCCACAGCCCAAGATATTTATAGGTCTGCACGACCTCCTAACAGAACTGGTCTGGGGTTGGGTCTGTCCCTCCCAAAGTCAATGACCAGTTCCTTAGTCTTTGAAGTGTTGAGCTGCAGGTTGTTCGTGTGGCACCAGACAACAAAATTCCTCACCAGGCTCCTGTACTCCTCCTCTTCATCGTCTCTGATACACTCCATGATGGCCGTGTCATCTGCGAACTTCTGGATGTGAAACGTTTCAGAGTTGTGGCAGAAGTCCGCGGTGTACAGAGTGAAGAGGATAGGGGAAAGCACAGTTCCCTGCGGAGCTGACCACAGTAGTGTTGGACGTGATGTCCTTCAGCGTGACATACTGTGGTCCATCGGTGAGGTAGCTGGAAATCCAAGCAACCAGGCAGGGGTCCACTCACATTCTGGAGAGTTTTTCCTGGAGTACAAGGGGCTGGATTGTGTTGGAGGCGCTTGAAAAGTCCAGGAAGGTAATCCTGACAGCGCTGCTTCCCTTGTCCAGATGCGAGTGGGCTCTGTGTGAGAGGTAGAGCAGGGCTATTTAATTAATTGGGAATTGGGGCCAGCTCATGAAACTGAGGCAAACTAATCCCCCCTAATGGGGTTACCTATACCATATTTTAAATGCCATGGGAATGTTTAGGAATCCCACAGGAAGAACGAGAAAGCTTGGCTTGGACGTCTGGAATATCCTGCTTAGCCTATTGCCATGAGACCAACGAGACCCTCCAGATCTGAGGCCATGGTGAGCTGCTGGAAGTTGGGCGTTAGTTCCTGCCCCAAGCAAGAGGAGTTTACGCATCTCGGGATGTTGTAGAATGGTAGAATGAAACGAGAAATGGACAAAAAGTTTGGTGCGTTAGCTGCAGTAATTTGTCAGTTGCACTGAAGCTTTGTGGTGAAGAGGGAATCCTCGTAGTCACAAACTTTGGGTAGCGACCAATTGAGCCACAGTTTGATACCCCGAGTTTCCCTCCATTTGGAGGTTTACCAGGCATGGCCAGCTGCAAGGAGACCCCAGGGTACACCCAGTATTTCATGGAGGGACTTATACTTTATTTTAAATGGCCTGGGAATGCCTAGGAATCTCAGAGGAACAACTAGAAAGCTTGGCTGGGATGTTGGGAAAATCCTGCTTAGCCTATTAGCCAACAATAGAATAAGTAGATGATAAAGGAGGAATGGATCTTTAGTCTGCACAAAGATCCACTTTGTTCCTTAAACCAGATCTTTAGGACACACTGTACTCACTTTGCAAGTGTTAGATTGGATTTTTTTGTCCATACATCACCAACCTTTCTTCATGTGTTGCTGTGTTAATGAAGTTATCATTAACTATGGACCTGCGCTGGTGCTTTAAATTGCATTGTTCCAGCTTCCTTCAAGCTTTCACTGTACAGAAGCCTCCCCTAAAGTGCAATCAAAGTATTTATTTATGTTAATTTTTCCATTTAGTCTAAGAGCCATGTAACAAATTGGCAGATTGAAAACACCTAAATAAACAGCTGACAGTGTAGTGAAAACACCAAGTGTCCACCAAGACCTCTCTATGCATCTGTGCCTGTAGTCATTAAGTTAGCTGTGTTTCTGCTGCTAACACTTACTGTATCAGTGGTAAGAACGGATATTTCACAACCTTTTAATAATTACCATCAATCATATAATAGTAAAACATCATTGTGCAAAATTATATTGGACACTTATAAGGAATTAAGTCATACTCTGATATACTGGAAGTAAATACCTGAGGCTTTGCTTTCAGTAATAACACACTGTTAATCTGGAAATAAATTAATCTGATGATAAAATATGTGTGTTAATAATATGCTCTATAGTTTGACACTGCAACATAATTCCAAAACACAATGTTATACCACAGTTTATTGTGATAGCTTGTCTACTCGTTCTCCTGGACTCAGATTAGGGTTGGGTAGGCTTTCTGTACATACTGTACATGTTTTATACCCATAATTAGATATAGCCTAAATATCACACAGAGGAGTAGAACTGGAACTCTCATACTTGAGTAGATGCGTGCATGTTTTCCAAGAGTCAAATAAGTATCAGTTTTTGATTAGTAGTCTGCTCAACACATGAATGCCACTGGTTGTCTACTTCCCATCACACATTCTGTCCAAATCCTCTTCTTTTCCTTCACGGGTAGGAGAATTTGGCAGACTGTGCAGACAGCTGTCATATTCCAGAGGTCAGCACTGAGCTGAATGTATTTGTTCTCATTCTCTCTCTGGCAGGTAGATTCTCAATTGTTGTCCTCATCATATAATGTTATTTCTTGGTTAGTAAGTAAAGCCAAACAATATATATTTTTTTTTCATTGTACAAAGTACAATCAGTGCTACTCAGCCTCCTCCAAAGTTCTTTGGTTTGGTCACAAGTGAAGCGGGGCTTCCGGAATTTCAGGGTGGTAAGAGCACTTTACATTAATATACTTATTCAGATATAGATAATAATTTTTGATTTTTTTTTTTTTCACATTGTTGGTCAACAGGTATGTCAATGTTAGAGGCCATATGTCAGGGCTATTCAATTAATTGGGAATTGGGGCCAGCTCATGAAACTGAGGCAAACTAAGGGGCCAGAGAATAAAAGTAATCACAGTAACAATTAAAGAAACTACAACAACATACTGAAGAAGACAATGTATTCTATTTTGTAAATGTAGAACATATGCAATATGCATTTCCAGTTGAGCTTGTTCACAGAGTTGTTCTAGTGATTAACCATATAATCTTCTTTCTGCTCTGCATTTAAACTTTTTGTGTCACGATTTACCACGTGATGAGAAAAGTGAGAATTGCGTAATGTCAGTGAGGAGTGGAAGAGGCAAGCAACTCTTGTTAAGGTAGGCTCTTATGAATCAACTAGGGACGGGGAAAATTGAGAAGTAGCAGTACTGCATAACAGAGACTACTGGTCCACTTAAAGCACTGTATATCCCAACAGATATTGGCGGGATATCGCAGTGATTATTTCCTGGATAAAATAAGTTACCACCTGGCCTAAAAATAAATAAATATCAAAATAATTCTTTGAAAGGAATAGATCCACTAGACTAGAGGGTCCCTTCGAAGACCTGAAAATCACAAATTGTCTTTTGACATTTTGCCAGTAAATAAAGCATCAACATTTTATTTCTAATGCAAGTGAGCCACAACATTTTTCTGGTTCATACTTCAGTTTTGTCAGTGACTGTAAAACATAACATGTCCTCTCTGCTTCCACTCTTGTAATGGCCTGATTCTACAGGCCATTACAAATACAGCAGTTGCAATGTTGGATTTACTGTGTGGCTGTATATTTGTCACTGGCGCCTTCACTGTGAGCTGGCATCGGAATGGGCACAGAGGGATGTAAAGATGAAGAGAGAGAGGGTGGGATGCAGTTGGGCGATAGAGGAATTAAGGGATAGGGGTCTGACAAGAGGCAAATGAGAACTTGTGCCAGCTGTCCAAATGTTCGGTAGAGAGAACAGCTATTCTTTTGGAGTCCTTCTCCATAGAGACATGCAATACCCAGCACGGCCCGAATGAAATGAAGATAAAGTCAGATTTAGTGGAAGTGCATCTTGCAGTTGGTACATTATTTTTTCAGTTTGTAAAATAATTTGTTTTTGTTGCTCTCATGTCTTACTGTGCAAAAATTACTTTGAAACAGCAATGTTTCCATTTTATTTTCCAGCATTTAAGTTTTTAATACAACTTTGGGACTTTAAATTGGAAGCAAAATCGTGTGTCACAAAATTGTGGCACTGTATTAAACAAAATTCTTGGTGTTACTGTGAGCATATTTTATACAAATAAGCCTCCATGATGTTCAAGATTCAGTGAGTTGGATTTAGTGGCAGGTAGTGGTAAAGTTACAGATTTCAACCAAATCAATTCTTCAAAGCGTGTAAGTTTACTTTGGCCTCTAAAACCCAGAAAAGGCCCTCTCTACAGCCAGTGTTTGGTTTGTCCTTTCTGGGTTACTCTAGAATTGTGATGGTGCAACATGGCAGAGATTAAGATTAGCTCTCTCATTAAAATGTGCATAAAAAGACAGTTCTGAAGAACGCAAAAACGCCTACCTTCACGTGATAATACACTAATGATAACAGGTATATGAGAACAAGGAGGCTCTAAATGGTCCCGTTCGAATTGTGGCATGAATTTCACATATGATGTGTGTGAATTTAAAAGATATTTTTTCACGTCAAGCATAGGCGCCGAAACCGTGGGTGCTCCGGTGCTCGAGCACCCACGGAAAATAATGAGCACCCACGTGTGCCAGACAGGTGGCACTGATTCTTAATTTCCCACGAAGCTGATCGCGTTTAGTTCAGCCTTTCATCTCCAATCCTATCTGTATTTTTGATAGGCTGTCCATTTGCTAAGGTTCTGAAATGTGAAACGGGTGTTTTTTTTGTTTGTTTGTTTTTTTTGTTGTTGTTGTTGTTTTTTAAAGGGCGTGCGCTCATGAGCACCCACGGAGGAAAACATAAATCGGCGCCTATGACGTCAAGAGATAAATTATTTGACGTAAATAAGCTGAACAACATTAGGTTTTGTATGAGATCGCTTAGTGAACTACATCTCTCGTCTCGAACAATGTACGTCACTAGAGAACTATGGCTGTCTCCTTGTTGAGCTTGACCGTCTTCTTCCAGGACGAAGGCAGAAGCATCAAACGAGGTGAAAATCATTATAAATCGGGTCATGTCGAGAGCTGTAGTTACACGAAGGGAGTTTTGGTCGGTTCTGTACGCGCCAGCATGCGGGACTTGTAGTTCATTTAATTACGTATTTTCCATAGCGTTTTACTTAACTATCTTGCGACAAACTGTGACATTCTTGACATGTAAAATCATTTTTTATTCTGAAAAACAACATATGTATAATCCAAGGCACAAGTCGATCGGGACCAGAAAATAATTTATCTTTCGCCATAGACTGCCGTTCATATTTTTTCGAAAGATAGGTCCCATAACCCGGAAGTAGAGGGGGCGGGACTTCGACTCTCTATACTCAGCCTCATTTCAATACAGTAATTTAACTGCCTGGAATGGGCATTTGGGTGAATGCATTACGGATATCCTTTGGGGATACTTACTGGCTCATTTATGTGTGACTGACTTTCTGGTGACTCTGCAGCTAAATTCAGGAGATACATGAGAGGGATAAAATAATTTTGGTAAGTGATTTAAACATTCATGTAGATGTTGACAATAGAGATGGGATTCGTGGCTCTTTGAAGTGAGTTAGATCTTATGCATCCGTTCCTTTCAAAGAGACTTTCAAAATACTGGCTCATTTTGATATTTATTTATTTTTAAGATGCCAGCCTGGCTCTGACCGGGAATCCAACCCCAGTCCACTGCTATGGTCACCCCGTACCATCTCCGTCCACAACACCAACAGCAAAGGAACAGCAAAGCAGAAGCTTCTGTGCACATTTTTGTGAAACACAGCAAAGAAAAAAAAAAATGTCAAAACTTTAGTTGACAAAGACAGCATCAACTCTTCATTACTAGACTCAACTGGTTTCTCTCAGACTGCCAACAAATCAGTGCACAGTTTAAATAACACCATCTCGTTACAGGATAGAAATGGAAAGGAATTTTGTTACGGTAGATGCCTGTCTGAAAATACAGAATACCAATTTTAATTAAGTAATTATTTTATCATTTACATCAGTGCCATTTACCAATACAGTAGAAAACAGCTGCAAAACTTTTAGTCCTGCACAAATTGAGGCACTGCAGCCTCATTGAGTGCAACTGTTGACAAGGTCCATCTGAATACGAAAGCCATTAATCCATCTCCTCGGTATAATGTACGTTTTCACGTTTTAAAGCAGACAGTCCAAAACTGGAAAGAGAGTGACATCCACACATTTAGAGTCCAACCAGCCTGGAAAGAGTTTAAAAACAGATTTTCCACACTGTGGCCAGGCTGAGCCGTAACTGGGTTGAGGCGTCCATTACTTTTGCTCTCAATAATAATAGCTTCATGAGCCATTAGAGAAAATTGAGGCCATTATAGAAATAATTCAAGCCATCCTTCCAATTACTCTCACTACAAGGTCTATCAGTAACTACAGTGGCATTAGAAACAAATATGATACCCAAATATATCTGAACAGGTTCCCTCCCATCTTCAAGAAAAAGTTTTACTGCATCTACATACAGAAAAACTTTTAAGGCTGCTGTAATTAAGCGCCGTTCAAAAGAATGGCTCATTTTGATATTTGTTTATTTTTAAGATGCCAGCCTGGGGTTAACTTATTTTTTCGTAAAATTTGGAGCAGAATCATTCAAACTTAAACGTCCCACCAATACATATTCTCTTGGTGGGATATCTGAGTCTATCAGTATAGGTTCTGGATAGACAGATTTTATTTATTGAGTGAGAAATTCAGTAAACACCTTTGCGATGACCGGAAACTGACTGCTCACTATGCTCACCATCTCAGTCACCAACACTGTCTCACAGCAAAGCGGGAGCTTCTGTGTGCATCTGTGTGAAACAGCAAAAAAGAAAGAAAAAAAGAAAAAGAACGGCTTTGATTACGTTCCCATCGTTCGTTTTAAAGAGCTAGTCAATAGATTTGGTTCATATGGGAACATCACAACTCTGCTCCATAAATTTGATGATGAAATTATGATCAATGACACTTAGTTGTTGTTATGAATTATCTTTGAGAGTATGCAAAATGCATGTTAATAATAGGCTAATCTGTTACTCGGCTGCTAAAAGTTTTACATAAAGAAGTGAAAACATAATCTGTGTCCCTCTTATTCTCTAACTGGAATATGGTCATGGGTACAGAGTTCCCAGCACAGTTGTGTCACACCCTCACAGTTACTCTATAGTTGTATTTATGAAGCCAAACAATGTCAAAAAAAAAACACTTACCGAGGAACCTGGGGGGGTCCTTTAATTTCATCATGTCCCATGCAAAGCATTTTCAGACGATTGGGATTGGGATCAGTGTTTTATAGACCAGATTAAGTCAAATTTGCTAAGTGAACAAAGGACAGAACACTTTCCTAAATGATCTGCCTCATCAGAACACAACAGACGTGATGGCAAGCTAATGGACCAGCGCACACCAATCAACGCCTTTCCTATCAAGGACTGGTAACTAACTGGGCATACACAGCATAAATAGTGTAATTGTGTACACATGACTAACAGACTAACAGTATTGTTGTGACTTTTCTTGCTTAGGTCATTGTGTAGTTGGCTTTGTCACAGAGTGATGCTAGTTAAACTTCGCACAGAAATGTCTTTCATGCAGACTTAAAATTTTCTATTTGCTGACCTGGCAACATTGTCCTACATGGATCACACACAGGCTTTGAGACTTATTTAAACATACAATCAGTGTTGGGTATAGTTACTTTGGAAAGTAGTTAATTAGGTTACAACGTTACCATCAATTAAAAGTAATCTGTTACGTTACAGCATTACCTATGAATAAAAGTAACGCATTAGAGTACTCATGCGTTACCAAAAATTAAAAGCAGTTTGCAGCGCCTCGCACATGCTGCAACTTAACTGACACGGACACACAGCCTCCTTTAAATGCACCGAGAAGTCCTGACAATTAATAACATCATTCATCCAACCAAATTAACTTTGCAGGATAACAATACCAGGGTGATAGAGTGGTGTTTGGATACAAGTTGTTGTATGCTTTTTTTTTTAAAATTGGAAGTGGAATTTTTTGCGGTCGACAGAAGCTTTTCACCAACGCAGAGTGTGCATTTTACCGTTATGTTGTTCTTGTCCTTTTCGCTGGCGAATTGAAAATAATGTGTGTACTTTCACGATTCAAAAGCTGTCCTCCCTTGCCGGCGGTTCGAAAACACACACACATACACACACACACACACACCCACAGGTAACGTAGGTCAGCAGGGCACAGACGCGTCATCACAGCGCTGCTCCTCCGCTGACACATCCGCAGGTGGCACAGTACTGTCTGACAAAAAGCAGGCCAGTCGGAATTTTTCTTTCCTTATATGGAGAAATTCTTAAAGTAACGGATTACTTTTTTAGTTACTTTTTCAAGTTACTGATTGCTTAACGCACGAAACTAACGCGTTACGTTACAAGTTACACGAAAAAAGTAATTAGAGTACTCTAACGCGTTACTTTGTAACGTGTTACCCACAACACTGCATACAATACTGCTTTACAAATTTCTTTGTTCTGACATCACAATCCATTTATGATCCTTGAATTACTGGTATTGAATATAGTGGTCTATTTAATGCTGCACAAGAGTGAATGTTGCCATTCTCTGTTATTTAGAACATCAAACATCTCTAAATGTTCACGAATAGTGGATATAATATAACTGAATATCCAAATTGATTGTTTTGTGGACTTTATGAAACTTATTCTGATTTTATTTGGTTTTTTTAGACTGATCTAAATAATCCATCAGACCTCTGCATAACATTGTATCCTTATTAACCCCTTCACACCTAGTGTCGTGAATACGCAACGCACTGTTTCCACTCAGACTGCAGCCGAAATAACACATGTAATGCTCCAATGTCGGTTTGTGCACATTAAAAAAAAATCCTAGGAACCTTTTGCAAGCACTAGTTTCTCGTAGGACCTGTTGGAGTGGTAAGCCAAAACACAAATATAATTGAAAAATCAATTCAGGCATTAAGGGGTTAACATTTAAGAATAGTGCTACCCAAGCGCTACATATGCTTCATCATATTTTCTCGTCTTAGCTTTCGGGAGACTTTCGGTTGTCTCATTATCTCCGTCTCTCTCTGCCTTTCTTTTCATCATGGTTAAATGTTTTACCATGGTGATTTTTGCAGGTTTGTTCACTGCACTTCATATTTCCCGCTCTATGCTGCGTGTGCGCATGCTCGGTGCCAAAAAAAAACAAAAAACAAAACTCTTCTGCCCCTTGCAGTGGGCTTGCTTGAAGTCACCTGCAAAATAAAGCACAAGACCAGTACGGGCGTCCACACAACGCACGAATTACAGTGCCGCCGCCCAACCACACACCGCTGCGAGTACTTCGTAACGCTCCGTGGTCTCTTCTTTGCGGCCGGCACAACCGCTGCTGGGACACTCGCTGCCTTGGCTCGTTCTCGTCCTCCTCCTCGTTCTCATCACCTCGTTCTCATCACCTCGTGCCGCCCGACGTCCCTCTGGCGTCCCTCTCACATGATGACTCTGTGCCTAGTCCGTCCGCCATTTTTGTAGCAATACACTACTTTCTGCAGTACGGTACTGTTCACCGGATGCTTATGCGGGTCTGGTGCCACAGTGTGTTCCAACACTGCTTTTATGCAGACATAGGGGGGTGTAAGTAACCAAGAAAGGTTGGAACACCTGTAGGAATTAGTAGCACCAGCTTTCAAGGCTGATTGAACCTTCATTGCTGCAGAACAGCTTTCAATTGTTAACCCACTTCATGTTCCCTGAAAGAGGGCTTTTTGTATAATTCTGAAATGTACATTATTTTTCAGTTTTGGATAACCAAAACTTTTTTTTTAACCTCTGGCTGTTTAGTACTTACCTTTGTACCATTTCAAGTTATTCATTGGACTTGCACGACTCGAATTGCAATTAATAACTGGAAAAATTAGGGTGTTCTAAAACTTTTGACCGGTATATATATCGGATCACCTTGACTTAGTCATTGTAAAAGTAGCTTGCAAGCCAAAAAAGTATGGGCACCCCTGGTCTTATATTTTGCTGTTCCAGTTATTGTTATACTTTAAGTGTTCATATTTTTTAAAATACTCATGTTGTTTGGACAAAATGATTAGTATTTAGACAGTGGCTAGTTCTGTGAGAGGGATAAAGGAAGTAGAGAAAAACACATTCTTACTTGCTCAATTTATCCAATGAGGCTTTTATGTGCACAATATTTAATTCCATGTTAAACTTTAAACTTTGTGCTTAATAACTTTAAACACTGTGATAAAAAACAAAATACAGAAATACAAATACAAAAAACTTTGGATATTCTCTGGTAAAACACTCTAAGAATTAAAAATTTATCTTGAACTGAATGTGAACAGTATAATTAATAATTGATATTATTAATAATAATAATAACTGAGCTGTTTAAGGTATGGTAACAGAAAAGTGTATAGTTTCATTGTCTAGCATGCACACCTTTCTTTTAATTTGTTGACATGGACACAGAAGAGTTTAAGGAAAGCCTGGAAAGAGAAGTGATAGCAATTGGCATACTTGGTAACCACACTCGAGGATGTGACCTGATGGGATTTACGGCTCTTTGAAAGGAGCCAGATCTTGTGGGTCTGTTCCTTGGGTCTGTTCCTTTCCAAACAGCTGTTCAAAAGACTGGCTCATTTTTGTATTTATTAATTTTTAAGAAACCAGCCTGGGGGTAACTAAGTTTATCCAGGAAATAATCATTGGGAGGAAGATCATTTCAGCAGAAGTCTAAAAAAGGTTGATGGCAACTTTTTTTCCTTTTTTGATGAGCCAAAACTTTTCTTTTTGAGTGTACATGTGACTCATGAAAGAATCAAAGAATCAAATAACAAAAACATTAAAATGGGAAAACATACACACACCCCCAATAGACTCAAATAGGCTAAATCTCATTATAAATAATTTGTTTCAGCCAGTCACCAAAGTTTCAGCCAGTTAGTTTCCTCTATCTTTTTTTTTTTTTAACCTGAGGTTAAGTGTCTTGTCCACTGGTTACCAGCCCAGAGACAAAGGCATCCCATCAAGAAATTTTCACTTTGCTCCCATAAAGAGATCAAATGCATGCTGTAGCCCAGGTCATCTGCATGTAATGCTGCCCTTACCTCTAGAACTGTGTTGACATTTTCTTGACATAGGCATGTATGTCACATCGGTCAAACAGCTGTTGCCAGTAACCATGGTGATTAAAGAATTTGGAGGAGGAGGGGATGCCTTTGAGGGAGAAGAAGGGATCACTTACAGACAGAGCAGAAAGAAACTAAGGCTTAAAATCAGAGATGGGATTTGAAGGGCGCTAGATCTTGTCGATCCGAACCTTTCAAAGCAGTTCAAAAGACTTTCTCATTTTGATATTCATTTATTTTTGGGGGTAACTTATTTTATCCTCGAAATAATCACCTTGATAGGGCTCGATTTGGATCAGAATCATTCAAATTTAGACATCCCATCAATACATATTCTCTTGGTGGGATATCTGAGTCTGTCTATATCTAAAATACAGATTCTAGATAGACTAGATCAAAACTACTAGTCTTTTGATTGAAGTCTATTGACAGCAGATGTCAGCACCCTCTTTGGTCAGAGAACAAAATGCTTACTATTTAAGGTATAATTTGTTGTGAACATGAGAAATTGTAGACATGTGTGACATCACTGGTTAGAGGGGTGTAACGGTACACACAAGTCACGGTTCAGCACAGGTTCGGTACAACTCCACACTTCTCTTAGTACATCCATGCTCCACACCATTACTTTTCTTCTTCGTCTGTTTTTCTTCTTCTGTAGGCTAACAACGTTTGCTGGCAGCTTTTAGGCCCATTACCGCCACCTGGATTGAAGGGAGGACTCAACTTTGTCTCTTTTTTTTTTTTAATAGGCTCGTCACTCAGACGTATTCGCCATATGACTGCATGCACTGAACTGTGACGCCTGTACCATGACACCGCGGGACGAATAAGCTAATCAAAAAAATGTCCAAAACATAAAATGCAGTGTGGCCAAATCGTAAAAAGCAATTAAAACACCATTTTCATTTGAATAAAGTTCCAGTTTCAATTACTTTTTCTGTAAGTATGTAAGTATGGCGGAATAACTGGTTATCAACTTCTACGTAGTAAAGGTTAGCAACATTCACTCTTGTATAACATTAAAGCAAATAGCTTTCATATCCAAAAGCATTTATTCAAAAGATAATGAAGCAAAACACAGAACAGACAAGCCTGTTGTCAGGTTAGAAGAAGAATTGTTAATTTACCTAAGACTGTATCTGTGTGAATTGCTGGGCTTTGTAGGAGCAAATATGGTTATTGTCAATAATTAATAATCATTGATACGGTTGAAAAAATAAATTGAATAAAAGTAACACTGATGCTTAATGGCTAAACCAAATAAGCACATGTATACAGACAGTAGTTACTGTGATCATTTGTTCTCACTCACTGTCCAAGGTACACCAATCAGGCATAACATTATGACCACAGTTCTGACTCATCAGAGAATGGACATGAGTCTTCCGAGGGTGTCCTGTGGTGCCTGGCAACAGAATGTTGTTAGTGGGGGGCCTTTGGGTCCTATGGGATCAGGGGAGGGGCCTCTGTGGATCAGGCTTATTCCAGTGCCTTCCACAGATACTTGATCTGTTTGGGATCTAGGGAATTTGGAGGCCAGGTCAACATCTTGTGCTGTTTTTCATGATTTTTTGAGTTGTCCCTAAACAGTTTTTGTGTGTGTACCTGTGTCAGACTGCACCCTGCTGGGGTTGGTGGTGCTTGGTCTGATCTAGGTGGGTGGTACATGTCTAAGCAACATCCACACGAATGTCAGGTCAAAAGATTTCCCAGCAGAACTTGCCATTGCCAGAAGATGGTCAATGTCATTCACTTCTCCTGTCAGTTTAAGGTTGTGGCTGGTCGATGCATTTAATCTTCAATTAACTATTAATTAGTATCCCATTGGATGGTGTGGTTCTTGCTAGTAAATTCGACTTTGCTCTCGAAACATCACAGAACATTGGAGGATAGACGTATCACAGTGCTGAAAGGTTTCTATAAGACATAAGAGACGTAAGACATTGTTTATTTATCCCATGTATAGGAAACTTAACTTGTCACAGTAGCGTGGAAAAATATATACAAAAAACAATAACAAATTTGATAGGAAAACAACAAATTTGAAAATTTGAAAAAATAACCACACTGAAAAATGTGTAGAGAAAAATAGATATATAAAGACATTTTCGTACATTGTGGTGGTGGAAACAAATAATTATGAGGTATGTGAGGTAGTGGTTTGTGCAATGACTGAGCCAGTTTGAGAACATGTTATACCATGTTATTTGGCATATTTTAAGATTTGTCAGGTATAAAGCTGCATTCGGAATAAGAAATGATAGCGCTGAGAATCTGCAGTTGCATAATATACACTAAAGTAAATTTAAGAGTAACATATGAAAGAAGGCTCACTGGCAGATGATGTGTATGAATGTGGAAGCAGTGTGCTAGCTCGAATCTTTCAGCTGGTCTTTCAGTGGTGTTTATGCATCAAGGAGTGTTTGAGACGATGATGAAATCAGTAGTAATGCTTCTCATCTGCCTCGTGCTGTATATGTCAAAAGAGATCTAAGCGTTTTATGTGACTTGTCTGCTTTTGGGATTGAAATAAATGTAATGTTTTGAAAATTTCTTTGTACCTAAATAAATTTAAGAACACGGTTGCAAGGCTGGTGAATATGTTAACTATGAGAATCTGATTAATCTATTCCTATAGTGCAAAAAGTGAAACATTGAAGCCCTTATCACATATCAAGCTTGAATCCCATTGTACTGCAGCTGTAGCCAGCTATTCCGATGCAACAGACTTTGTTCCTCTTCCATAGGTAGCCCTTCTCCTGTGTCCTACACGCAGGCTAGCAAAGCCAGCAACCTAATGGGAACAGCTCAAATGCTGGGTAGAGAGCATGGGAGGGGTCCTGTGTAATCCGGTTTGCTAACCTATGTGTTAAATGTTGGTATACTGAAGACAGGTATCTGAGAAGTAGTCCTATTATGGCTGGTTGAATAAAACCAGCAGGTCATGGAGAAGGTGGTGATAATCCGGCACTGCCCCTGTTGATTTTTCCTGAGGATCTCCTCCGTGTTAGAGGAGGATTTCAGTTGACTGTCAAGGATGGTGCCCAGATATTTATACACTTCCACAAGCTTATCAGGCATTCCATGGATTGTGGTGGTGACAGATGTAGCCAGCACCACCTGCTTGTCGAAGAAGGTCACCACCATCTCCTTGGTTTTGCTCCTGTCTGTTTTGCTGTAGTTACTAACAGAAATTTCAAGAAATGTGTCCCACACTTTTTTCAGTAAGTGAATTTGGAGTATTCTTAATATAGGTGTCTTTGCCCAACATAGCAAGCCTGGTAGCTGAAGTGGTTAACTAGCTAGTTTGCCAGCTAATGAATTAGCCCTAGGCTAGCCTTCCATCAAGGCTCCAGTGGCATTAACAAGGCTATCAGCGGTTAAGTGGGCATGCACTGAAATCACGAAATGTATTATTGAAGTTCTAGCACTCGTGTTTCTTAATTGGTAAAGCCAGTATCAATAACTCATTTATAATAAGTACTGTAAATACCACCATCAAATGTAATAAATAAACCAAATCCAAATAAACGACTCAATTCAGCTAAAGTAAAAATCTAAATTCAGGTTAACTAATTTGATTAATTAACATATTTTTTAGATTAATACATTTTATGCTTTTCAAAACAGTAACATTAAACCAGGGGCAAGGAGCAGGGCTGTTAGCACCTTGGATAGTGCTTAGCCTAACTCAGTAGCCTGAGCTAACGCGGTAGCGGAGGGTTAGGTGGGCTTGTTTCAACAACCAGGCTTCATTCCCATGCCCATTTTTGAAGTATCCGAGTGTGGGCGTAGTAAAGCACAACCCACATGGTGACCATGGGCTCTGCCCACTTTGGGCTTCATCTCGCTCTTCAGAAATCCAATGGGTGACGTTAGGCTGGGCAAGACAGGACAAGAAGTGAAAACTTAGAATACAAAGAAAAATTCAATGCAAAATAAAGCAGGAAACCAAACTGGAAACCAAAATGTACTAAAACACAATATCATTTCTGCAGATCCTTTTGTACTTTTGAACTCAAATATGCATTTCGATGGCTAAAAGTTTTGTTCACACTTGAAAATTTTCCTCTGTGTTTTACCCATCCATTTGTACACACCCACAAAGAAGCGAGCACTCTCAAAGCAGTGGGCAGCTGCATGCAGCGTTAGGGTTAGTGCTCAAGGGCACTTCAGCCATGGATGTTGAGAGCTGCTTACTCACTCCACCCACGCAGGGTAATTTGCCAACTTATTCTATGTAGACACCATCTAAATTACAAGATATTACAAGTTATTCGTTTGTCTGGCACAGATGGTAATCCATTAGTCAGATATGTGCCACTATGTCATGAAAGAGTCATATTTGTACTAAAACAATTAGGTTCACTAAGCATGATGACAAAAATTACTGCTGCATAAATTGTTTCTATTTTGATTATGTTACAGATGTTCAATAGCTGCAGTTTTCTGTATACAACCTATTATTGTCAACACCGTGACATCATGGCATGACATACATGATTCACTGCAGCAACATACATTTTTAAACGGTCTCCTACATGAAGCTGTGGTTTGGTTAAATTTTCACAAGGACAGAGATGTTTCTGCCTGTGATGCACGTGTCATTGTTGCTTGTTTTGTGGTTATGAACTGGTCCACTACTTATCTGTGCATATTGTGGTGGTCATCAAAGGGATTATAATATCCAGTCCTATTAAGCTTTCGATCTGATACAAATGTCTACATAAAAATTCATTTTGACTTTATTTTATTAAAAGAATACAATCATACAGCATTAGTCATGTTTTATCAATAACATCTTCATATCTTTGTTCAATCTTTTATTTTATATTTACATGTTTCAACCATGTGTAGTCCTCCTCCTGCATCAGTAGCATGACATTTGTTACAGTAAATGTTTTTACATAAAAAATAATTGCACAGCTTTATGTGGTGATCTATCAGAGAGTGAAATAAATTCATAAAAAGTTGATTTTGATGCCTAAAAATAACTACTATCTAATATCTACTTGGGAATACGGGGACGTTCAGTGTAAGTAAACCACTACTGTTTAGGTGAGTTTCAACCTTTTTTGTTGAACTTCTGCTCATGTCATTTTTATTCCAGATGCTAACAAAGAGCTAGTGAAGACAAAATGTTTGCTGGGCCTAGTTAAATATTTTATTTTTATTTTAGAAACCTAAATAAAAATGTGTTCCGTGTTAGTCAAAATGTTGATTTTCATTAAAGGGGAACTGCTGTTTTTTACAGCCTGGACCTTATTTCTAGCATAAAATACGATTGTTTACTCACCCATATAACTTTTGTGTCATTTGCATGCGTTCAGGAGATAATTAGATCAGCATATATCCATATAGCCGGTGTCTGGGGCACCGAGACGCAGCCTCTAAAAAACGCATTATCTGCCGCGAAACTCGTTCATTTCGCCAATATTTTGTTACGACACGCTAGTGCTACTCCCCTTTGACCTAGATGATGTCATCTCTGAGCGTCGCGCGCACCCGCGACCGTTGGCTTGTTTACCTGTAATTTGCTACTGCTATGGTTCTTCCACAACCTCAGAATTGGAAAAAAATATTCAGTCATGTTGCATAAAACTAGCAGTAGCAAATTACAGTAGCAAACTTAGTCCTTTGTAATCAGGCTTCTCATTTAAGTATGTTACCGCTAGGCTCAAAGCCGGCAACAAAGAGGCCACACACAGTGTTAACAATCAAATAAGTTTTTTCAAATCAATCAAAATAACGATACTAAAAAAACTACTGTGATGTGTAAATCAGAAGAGTCAGTAATGTCATCTGTGACTGGATGGGTGTAAGTATTATGTGATGCATGTTGGAGGGTACAACAAACCAAACAAGGGAACGGGCAGAGGAGGATGCAGTAGGCCTGGCTGGGAGAGTGAGACACTGAGAAGGGCCGTCTTTTATGTCCTTCTAGAGAGCAAGCCCACATGGGCAGGTACATGCAGCAGACCCTCCCAGCTCCACCTAAAAGCCAGCATCAAACAGATGCACAATGTTTGTAGGATGCATTCCCATCATATTTCAACACTGGGATTCTGTAATCTGGGATAAATGAATTAAATTGAAAATGATAATAGGGCAAGTGTCGCATCTAGCTCTATGGAATCAAATGTTTAACTATTTCTGGGTTTGTTCATTTCCTGTTTTATTTTGTAGTCACTAACTTTCTATCATTTCAGATGTCTTCCCTTCCCTGTGTCGTTGCTGACTCTGATTGTTTGCCACACCCTGATGTGTTTCACCTGTGTCTCATTATTCCTTTTGTATTTAGTCTCAATGTTTCTTTCCTCCTTTGCCAGTCCATCGTTGTTTCCATGTCTGTGTCGTTCGAGAATGTTCCTTGTGTGCTTGAACTTTCTCCTTGTTACCATTTTGGACTTTGTATTTACTTGCCTTTTAGAAGACTTTCATGCGTGAGTCTGAGTCATGCGTTTGAGTCCTCATCTACCGGTTCCCCGTTATAGCAAGATAGGTAAAAGCTAGTAATACAAACAAGCATTATAATGACAAAGTCCAAATTGCACTCATACAACTCATACAAAAAACATGCCATGAGCAGGCTGATATTGCGTCCTGCTGTTCCACCCGGCACTGATGCCTCATAGCAAGAAGGTTCCGGGTTTGATTCTATCTGGGACCTTTCTGTGTGGAATTTGCATGTTCTTCCTGTGTCTGCGTGGATTCCCACTGTTTACAAAACAGTTTACAAAAAGACACCTGGAATCTGAACATGCAAATCTGAATGAAAGTACCATTAAAGTTGAGAAGCACCTAGTTAACCAAGACATCAACAGTAATTCTTGGAAAACACAAATGCCCAACACTACTTTATTTATGTGATTTGCCCACCACTGAAAAACTCTTCTAGAAAGTTTTAAAGTAGTGGATCAGCTTTGTGGCATACCCACAATTCCCCTGCTTACACCTGATAACTTAAGTGACAAGCAAATAGCGTGCTTAGACAGATGGAGTCGAGAGAAAAAAAACCCTCATCTCTCACAAAAGAACTCCCTACATTTGATCTTTCCTAGGGAATGGAGCAACTTGAATAATTTGATGGCATCTTGTATCGAAAGCAGCAAGAGGGTACACAAATTCACCACCAGCTTGTCCTGCCTGAACACATTTTGCTCAGAAATGGTTCTTGTCTCATCTCATCTTCTTCTGCTTATCTGGATCCGGGTTGCGGGGGCAGCAGCCTCAACAGGGAAGTCCAGACAGCCCTTTCCCCAGCCACTTCCACTAAAGATTAAAGATTAAAGATTAAGGTCTCTCGGCCAAGTATACTTGTGTATACAAGGAATTTGGTCTCTGCATTTATCCCATCCGTGAATTAGTGAACACACAAAGCACACAGTGAGGTGAAGCACACACTAACCCGGAGCAGTGAGCTGCCATGCTACAGCGGCACTCGGGGAGCAGTGAGGGGTTAGGTGCCTTGCTCAAGGGCACTTCAGCTGCTTTCTACCGGTCGGGGGTTCGAACCGGCAACCCTCCGGTCACAAGCCCAAAGCGCTAACCAGTAGGCCACGGCTGCCCCTGAAACTGAGTTCCCTGACCGGGAATCGAACCCGGGCCGTGGCGGTGAGAGCGCCGAATCCTAACCACTAGACCACTAGCTGCTCTGGAGGAATCCCCAGGCATTCCCAGGCCAAACAAGAGACTTCGTGTCCTGGGTCGGCCCCGAGGTATCCTTTCGTTGGGACATGCCCGAAACACCACTCCCGGGAGGCGACCGGGAGGCATCCTTACCAGATGCCCAAGCCACCTCAACTGACTCCTTTCGACATGGAGCAGCAGTGTTTCTACTATGAGCTCCTCCTGTATGTCCAAGCTCCTTAACCTATCTCTAAGGCTGAGCCCAGCCACCCTGCAAAGGAAACTCATTTCGGCCGCTTGTATTCGCAATCTTGTTCTTTCGGTCATTACCCAAAGTTCATGACCATTGGTGAGGGTCGGAACATAGATTCACCTGTAAATTGAGAGTCTTTCCTTTCGGCTTAGCTCTCTCTTTACCACGACAGCCCAGTTAAGCGTCATCCACTTGAGGCAGGACCTCCTCCCCGACCTGGAGTGGGCAATCCACCTTTTTTAGACTGAGGACGATGGCCTCAGACTTGGAGTGTCATGGTTTGATTCTGTCATGGTTTGATTAGTTTCTTGGGCTTCTGTTTATTGTATTTTGTTAAGTTCTTGTTTTTTTACAGTCATGATTAAGTGTTTAGTTTATTTTGTTAAGTTCTTGATTTCCTGTTAGGTTTTTTTTGTGTTGTCTTGATTTGTGTCACCTGTGTCTCGTCACCCCTCTGTTCCTTGTGGGTATATATCACCCTGCCTTCCCCTGTGTTCCTGTTCGTGTTCGTTGCCATGTTCATGTGTTCCACGTCACAGTTTTTTCATGTCTTGTTCTTGCCTTCATAGTGTTTTGATATTTGGTTGTGGATATCCTGCCTCATCAATAGCGCTTTTGGTTTTCGTCAGTTTTGTTTTATATTAAAAAACCTTTTCACCTAATCCTGCCTCAGCCTCCTAAGTCCTGCATTTGGGTCCTAACCCCCATTCCCTGCTACCCAACTTAACATGAAGGTGCTTATTCTCATCCCAGCCACTTCACACTCAGTTGCAAACCGCCCCAGCAAGAGCTAGAGGTCATTGTTCGATGAAGCTAGGAGGACAACATCACCCGCAAAAGCAGAGACGAGATCCTCCGATCACCAAACCCAACAACTTCCCTCACTAAGGCTGCGCCTAGAAATTCATTCATTCATTCATCTTCTGTAACCGTTTGTTCCTATTAATGGTTGCGGGGTCTGCGGGAGCCTATCCCAGCTGTCACTGGGCGAGAGGCGGGATACACTCTGGACAGGTCGCCAGTCTATTGCAGGACTAACACAGAGAGACAGACAACCATTCACACTCACACCAACGGCCAATTTAGAATCACCAGTTAACCTAATGAGCATGTCTTTGGATGGTGGGAGGAAGCCGGAGCACCCGGAGAGAACCCACACAGGGAGAACACAGGGAGAACATGCAAACTCCACATAGAAAGGCCCAGTTGGCCCATGGATTCGAACCCGGGACCTTCTCGCTGTGAGGCATCAGTGCTAACCACATCGCCACCGTGCTGCCCTGCGCCTAGAAATTCTGTCCATAAAAATTATGAACAGAACCGGAGTTAAAGGGCATCCCTGGCGGAGTCCAATCCTCACCAGGACCAGGTCCGACTTACTACCAGCTACATGGACCAAACTTGCACTCCTTTGGTACAGGGACTGAATGGCCCTTAGCAAGAGGTCTTCCTCCCCATACTCCCAGAGTGCCTCCCACAGGATCCCTCTGGCAACACGGTTGTAAGCCTTCTCCAAATCCACAAAACACATGTGGGCTGGCTGGCCGAATTCCCACCTCCCCCCTAGCAAGGGTGAAGAGCTGGTCCATGGTTCCACATTGGGGACAAAAACCGCATTGTTCCTCCTCGATCTGAGGTTCAACCAGACCCTCTTTTCCAGCACCCTGGCATAGACGGTGGCTGGGGAGACTGAGGAGTGTGATCCCCCTATAATTGGAACACACCCTCTGGTCCCCTTTCTTATAGATGGGGGACCACCACCCCGGTCCACCACTCCAGAGGCACTGCCCCCGATGTTGCAGAGGACTGTCAACCAGGACAGACCTACAACATCCAGACCCAGGGTGGATCTAATCAGCTCCTGGAGCTCTGCTCCCGCAGAGTTGTTTCACTACCTCAGCGACTTCTGCCCCAGAGATTGGATGGCCCAACCCCAGGCCCTTGAACTCTGTTTCCTCCATGGATGGTATACATGTTGGTGGGTTTGAGGAGCTCCTCAAAATATTACTTCCATTGCCCGATGATATCCCCAGTTGACGTCACCAGCTCCCCACCTCTGAGTTGCCGCCCACCTCTCCTGAGGCACCTGACGGTCTGCCAGAACCTCATCGGAGCCAATCAATAGTCTTCTTCCATAACCTCACCAAACTCCTCCCACGCCTGATTTTTTACCTCAGTGACTGCCCTGGCTGCAGACCGCCTAGCCATCTGGTACCAGTCAGCTGCTTCCGGAGACCCACAGATCAACCATGATTTTCTTCCAATCCTTCTTCAACCTGATGGCTCCTGTCACCTCCGGTGTCCACCAGCAGTTTCGGGGGTTACCGCCGTGACTTGAACTGTCACCTTACCATGGTGGGGGACTTTGAGTGCCCTAAGGATCCTAGGGGCTATGCTGTCCGGGGCTTTTTGCCCCGGGTAGGGTCTTCCAAGGGAGATTGGTCCTAGGTGAATGGCCAGACAATGAAGGCCCAGACAAAGAAGACCCTCAATGCAGAGAGTCAACAGGAGTCTGTATACCTGGCCTGGAGTGTTACCAGGGCCCCACCCTGGAACCAGGGCTGGGGCCCGTGGACGAGCACCTGGCCACCAGCCCGAACTGGAAACATGAGCTCCTGAAAATTACTGTTTTTTACAACCTGGACCTCATTTCTGGCATAAAATACAATCGTTTACTCACCCATATAACTTTGGTGTCATTCAGAGTCGTTCGGACAATATTAAGATCTGCGTTTATCCATATAGCGGGAGTAACTGGGGCGCCGAAACGCAGCCTCTAAATAATACATTTTCTGTCACGAAACTCGTTTATTTCACCAATATTTTGTTATGATATGCTAGTGCTATTTCCCGTTGAGTCCAGAGTTACCTGTTATAATCATGCAGGGTCTATAGATTGACCTATTAACCTCTGACCTGGATAGTGTCATCTCTAAGCATCGTGCACATTTTTTGCAACATGGCTGAATATTTATCCAATTCTGAGGTTGTGGACGACGACTTTGTTTATGATGGACATCCTTACCATTTTGAGCCAGAGTGCATGTATGAGAAGCTCGTTGAAAGGAGGATGCAGAGGCAGAGAGAGGAACAGGTGGCCAAAGAACAACAAAACACTGCATGTCCATGAATAGATAACAGGTAACTCCGGACTCAATGGGGAATAGCACTTGGGTATCATAACAAAATGTTGGTGAAATGAACGAGTTTTGCAGCAGATAATATATGGATATACGCGGATCTATATATCGTCTGAACGACTCCAAATAAGAATAAGAAAACCTTTATTTGTCCCACAATGGGGAAATTGCAGTTTGCAACAGCATGCAGAAATGACAGAGAAAGAATAGATGATAGACATATTGCACAGACTGGTGTTATTACACCATAAGAATAAGAATAAGAATAAGAAAAACCTTTATTAGGCAATGGGGAAATTGCAGTTCACAACAGCTTACAGAAAATGCAGAATAAAAAATAACAAGAGCAAAAAGAGTAGCTATAAAAGATAAATAATGAAATAAAAATATTGCACAGATTGAATTGTAAGATTGCACAGGTTGAACTGTAAAATATTGCATAAGCTGTTGTTTGGAGTTTTTACACCTTATGGTGTAATACTATTGCAATTGGATAAGGTGTAATAATATTGCACATATTAGGAGTGCTCGTTGTGGAGCCTAACAGCAGCAGGAAGGAAATACCTTCTGTATCTTTCCTTTCCCTCACACATCGAGGGTGAAGCAGTCTGTCACTGAAGCTGCTGCTCAGCTCCACCAGGCCACCGTGCAGGGTGCGGGACTCATTGTCTAGCATGGAAGACAGTTCAGCCAGAACTCTCCCGTCACCCACCTCCCCCACCGAGTCCAAGCTCATTAGGTTAACTCTGGGACAGAGCTGGACTTCCTGACGATCTTATCCAGCTTCTTCCTTTCCCTCTCTGCTATGCCACTGCTCCAGCAGACCACTCCACACAGGATGGCCGACGCCACCACAGAGCCTGCAGAGTGCGGCCAGTTCGAACGTATTATATGGCAATCTCACATTGCGCATGGTAACGGAGGGGAGCACAGCGCTGAGAAGTGAAGCGTCTCTTCTTTTCTCGATGTTGTTTTCCTGCTCTGCATCCACGGCGGGTCTTACGAAGTATCTCCGTGGGGATCTCATGTCTGTCCCCAGGGAACACCACAGCGCCACGCAGAGTGATCAGCTGTTCCCTCCTGTAAACAATGCGCACTGCGCACGCTGACCGCCTCTTGCATAGTTCACCGGCCGCTTCCTGCATAGTTACGACAGCCAGTCTGGATGTTGTTAAAAAATATTTGGCCACGGCGAGACTCCCAATAAAAAACAAAACTAAAAAGAGCTGTTGCAAGCAGCTGCCGGCTTCAACCGGCGCCGCAAAAAACAAAAAACAAACAAAAAAAAACACCAAAGTTATATGGATGAGTAAACGATCGCATTTTATGCCAGAAATAAGGTCCAGGTTGTAAAAAACGGTAATTCCCCTTGAACTCACATCAACCAGTAAATTCGTATTGTTCTTTTACAGGGAATATTACTATAATCTGCAGAGTAAAATAATGTACTCTTCAGATTCTGCTTCCTTTCCACATGCTTTGATGCCGATTTCCCTACCATGCGGCCTTATAACTTTGACAGATTATCAGAGCCATTCAGAGTGGTAAGTGGAGGGGGAGGACGAGTGAACAATGGTTGACCTCTGATCTCTCCTCTGGTCCTCGGGATCATATTAGATTACGGTTGCAGGAGGTTACAGTATTAGTTTCAGAATAATAGTTTAAACTATAAACGTTCATTTTAAAACCACACAATGAAATAATTCTATGAAGTTCCCATGATTACAAAGCTTTGAACCCATACCCCACTAAAACAAATCCTTCCATTTTATTCCATATTGCCAAACTCCTGCAACACCATGTGTTTATTCTCTTCTGGGTGGATATGCTGTGTTAAAAAAGTCTTTAGTGGAGCCTCAGATTATGTTAGATTGATTTCCTAAAATTGCTTGGAGGCCTTGTCTAATTGTTTTTAGCTGTAGACAGCCAACTAAACTAAATTTCCATGTTTCCAAAATAGACTAAAGGTTTTTGAGCCTCTGTTAGGAGTGAGTTTGAAATTTTTGTACAACTTAACTTCCAGCTGGTACATCTACACCCTTGACAGTCTCACTTTGACTTTGTTTTTGCAGTGTAGAACATAACTTTGTCACTATATCAACTTGCAAGATTAACAAGGTGGCTGCGGCTTATCAAATAGCTAACCTGCCCTAGTTAGCTATTTGATCACCGGTGTACCACATGCTGACGTGTCCTTCAGCAAGACTCTGAACCCCGAGATGGTGTGTGAATATGTAATGTTCTTATATGAATAAATGGGCAGATGTGTCATTATGACTGTAAACCAGAACCTTCGTATTTGTTGATTTGTTTCTAATACAGCTGCCGGTTGTTGATATGACGCACTTGCCTCCAATCAGAAATTGTTTTAGAACAAATTTCCTTTTTGTTACCAGTTGTGTTGCAGAACATCAACTTTTACACTGTACACCTCATATTTTGTCTCTTTCTTCCTACAGGGTCATTGGTCAACCAATCTGCTGACTTGTTCTCCAACACCTCATGCAATGTGTCCACCAACGATTCCACATCCTGCCCTCTCTCTGATAATGAAGCTGATTCAGGAAGTCCGTATAAAGCCCTGGAGATGTTTTTCATCGCCTTGGTTACAGGATCTCTGAGCTTTGTGACTGTCACAGGAAATATTTTAGTCATGCTGTCCATCAAAGTAAACAGGCACCTGCAGACTGTGAATAACTATTTTTTATTTTCTTTAGCATGTGCTGACCTGATTATTGGTGTTTTCAGCATGAATTTGTACACAGTCTACATCATTGTTGGTTACTGGCCACTTGGGCCAGTGGTCTGTGACTTGTGGCTAGCTTTAGATTATGTTGTCTCCAATGCCTCTGTGATGAATTTATTAATCATCAGCTTTGATCGCTACTTCTGCGTGACAAAACCCCTCACATATCCGATCAGAAGGACAACTAAGATGGCAGGATTAATGATTGCAGCAGCATGGATCCTGTCATTCATCTTGTGGGCTCCTGCCATCTTGTTCTGGCAGTTCATCGTTGGTCAGCGAACTGTGCCACCGGGAGAGTGTTATATTCAGGTACATTATATCAGTATTAAAAATACATGAAAATCCACTGTCTACAAAGTTATTGAGAAATATATGCTTCATAAATAAGTTTCCAGGAGAATGAGACCTTAAAAGCTACCTGATGTAGCTGGCTCATGTCAGAATCAGAAAAGACTTTACTGCCAAGTATGTTTGTAAATACAAGGAATTTGCTTTGGTGTTGTTGCACACAGTATGCATAAACAAATAAAATAAAATAGTAAATATGGAACTCGGCTCTCAAATACACAAAAAATATATACACTGTATATACAACAACCGGAGCATTTACACTGGGATGGTGGTGGGTTTGATGTGTTCACGGGGGGCCCTGGCATTGTTCAGCAGACGCACTGCGGATGGGAGAAAAATGTTCTCCACTGTCTTGGATGCGTTCAGCTCCAGGTTGTTACGGTTATACCAAGTCACCAGGCGGTCAATCTCCAGTCTATAGGCAGTCTCATCTCAGTCTGAGATGAGTTTGATGAGGGTGGTGTCATCCGCAAACTTCAGAGGCTTGATGGACTCGTGACTGGAGGTGCAGCTGTTTGTGTACAGGGAGAAGAGCAGAGGTGAAAGGACACAGGCCTTGAGTGGAACCCGTGCTGATGGTACGGGAATCTGAGAGGTGTTTTCTCAGCCTCACATGCTGCTTCCTGTCAGACAGGAAATCTGTGGAAGTCAGGCACGGTCAGCTGGGAGAATTTGTCCTGAAGCAGTGACGGAACGACCATGTTGAAGGCCGAGCTGAAATCCACAAACAGGATCCTGGCATATGTTCTTGGGGAGGCCAGGTGCTGGAGGATGAGGTGGAGGGACAGGTAGACGGTGTCATCAATGGTCATCGCACTGTACCATTGTCTTTCAAAGCGGGAGAAGTATTCGTTCAGGTTGTCGACCAGGCGTGAGTCGTTCACAGAGTGGGGGGGTTTGAAGCCCCTCCTGACAGAGCTCGAGTCGTTAGCTGTAATCTGGTTCTCCAGCTTTTCTGAGTACTGATGTTTGGCTTCCCTCATTGCTTTGCGAAACTTGTACTTTGACTCTAAATTTCTCTCTGTCACCACTCCTGAATGCCTTCTCCTTCTCCAACATGAGGTGCCCGAGTTTGGCTGTGAACCAGGGTTTGTCATTATTGTAACTCACCCTGGTGCGTGTTGGGATACAGCAGTCTTCACAAAAGCTGATGTATGACGTCACTGCTTCTGTGTACTCATCTAAAATGTTAGTTGCCGCCTTGAAGGTGTCCCAGTCACTGCAATCCAAACATGCCCTTAAGCTCTCCACAACTTCACTGGTCCACACCTTAGATGTCCTCACACTCCTTTACAGGGTTTAAGTTTCTGCCTGTATGCTGGAATCAGGTGGATTCTTACAGTGGAGCACAGGGGACAGTGTGAATCTTTGACTGTGGTGTAGCAGTGCTCTCTCCTGATGGGATAGCTAATAAACTGTTTATATTTGGGGAGATCGTGGGAGAGATTTCCTTTGTTAAAGTCACAGAGAACAATAACTAAGGAGTCCAGGTTTGTTTTCTCCACATGTAGAATCTGGTTGGCCGGCGCACGCTGTGTGTCATAGACGTTGGCTGCCGGCGGAATGTAAACACCGACCAGAATGAATGAAGAAAGCTCACGGGGGCAGTAAAAGAGTTTACAGTCTATGAAAAAAGATTTCAAGTCCGGGGAACAGTACTGCTGGATCACTGTCACGTCCGTACACCAGCTATAGTTAATGTAAAAACATAGACCTCCACCGTTCGTCTTGCCAGAGAGCTGTGTGTGGCGATCCGCTCTGAAGAGTTGGAATCCAATTCCAGCTACAGCTGCAAACTTTCGGGAACTGCAAACTTACAGACTTACAAACTTACAGCTGCAAACTTACAAGGCTCACCCAGGATTCCAGCTAATCCACTCAGCCAGGTCTCAGTGAAGCAGAGGACTGAAGATGTAGAAAGGCCTTGGTTCTCCCCATCCGTAGCTGTAGTTCTTCTAGTTTGTTGCACAGTGAGCGCACTCTAGAGAGGAAAATGTCCGGCAGCGGGGTGCGTGTCTGCGCTGACGAGGCGCATCAGTGCGCCAGCACGCTCTCCTCTCCTGCGCCGTGGCCTGCATATTGTGTTGGCAAAGGTGAGCACACCTTTGACCACCCTCTCATTTAATGGCTTTTCTTTATTTTCATGACCTTTTACATTATAGATTCTCACTGAAGACGTCAAAACTATGAATGAACACATATGGAATTAAGAAGTAAACAAAAAAGTGTGAAATAACTCCAAAGACGATTCATATTTTAGAGTCCTCAAAGTAGTAACCCTTTGCTTTATTGACAGCACTGCGAACCCTTGGACTACTCTCAATGAGCTTAATGATGTAGTCACCTGAAATGGTTTTCACTTCACAAGTGTGCCTTGTCAGGGTTCATGTATGGAATTCCTTGCCTTCTTCATGGGGTTGGGACCATCAGTTGTGTTGTGCAGAAATCAGGATGGTACACAGCTAAGTAAAGAGAAAAAACAGTCCATCATTACTTTAAGAACTGAGGTACAGGTTCCAGTCAGTCTGGAATATTCACAAAAACAGAATGTGTCCTCAAGTGCATTTGCAAAAACCATCAAGCGCTACGACAGAACTAACTCAGATGAGGATCGCCCCAGGAAGGGACGACCAAGAGTCTGCTGCTGAGGATAAGTTCATCCTAGTCACCAGCCTCATGAAATCGCAAGTTAACAGCAACTCAGATTGGAGCCCAGATCAATGCTACACAGAGTTCTAGTAGCAGACACATACCTACATCAACTGTTCAGAGGATATAATCAGGTTTTATGGTCAAACAGCTGCTAGAAAACACCTAATAAGAAAAAGCAGAAAGCAGAAAAGATTTGTTTGGGCCGAGAAACACAAGGAATGGACATTCCAGGTGAATGCATGGTCTCTACATGCATGGTTCCAACCGTGAAGCAGAGAGGAGGAGGTGTGATGGTGTGGGGATGCTTTGCTGGTGACACTATTTATTCAAAATTGAAGGCACACTGAACCAACATGGCTACCACAACACACTGCAGTGACATTGGCATTCCATCTGGTTTGCATTTAGTTGGGCTATCATTTATTTTTGAACAGGACAATGACCCCAAACACACCTCCAGGCTGTGTAAGGGCTATTTGACCAAGAAGGAGAGTGATGGAGTGCTGTACCAGATGACCTGGCCTCCGCAGTCATCTGACCTAAACCCAATTGAGATGGTTTGGGAAGACATGGACTGCAGAGTTCAATGCAATTCAATTTTATTTATATAGCTTCAATAACAATACAAATCGTCTCAAGAGGCTTTACAAAACCCGGCCTGAAACCCCCAGAGCAAGCCTGAAGGCGACGGTGGCAAGGAAAAACTCCCTTTTAACAGGAAGAAACCTTGAGCAGAACCCAGCTCATATGGAGGAACCCATCTGCCTAAGGCCAGCCGGGTACAGACAGAAGAAAGAGAGAAGAGAACAGCAGGAGAAACAAGATAAACTTACATTTGTCCTAGATATATACATCTGACTAAAGCGTACATGTAGAATCTGATAATACAAATACAACATACAGCTGTTACATGACAGTTTGAGAATGTAAGAGGAATCACTGGCAGGTTGGAAAATTGGTCATTCAGATATATTCATTCAGTGCATAACTACAGGAGGCCGTGAAGACCAGGCAGAGTGAAGGTAAAAGTGCCAACAAGTGCTCAACATCTCTGGGAACTCCTTCAAGACTGTTGGAAAACCATTTCAGGTGACTACCTCATGAAGTTCATCGAGAGAATGCCAAGAGTGTGCAAAGCAGTAATCAAAGCAAAGGGTGGCTATTTTGAAGAAGTTATTTCACACTTTTTTGTTTACTGCATAATTCCATACGTGTTCACCATTTTGACGCCTTCAGTGAGAATCTGCAATGACTGGTAGTGTATGTCCAAAATATCAACAGATGCGATAAAATCAGGGAATAAATCCGATGACCGAAATTTGAGTTGCCACATGTCCTTAGAAGGTCAGAAGGGTTGCTAGATGTGAATGTCTTTCTCCGCTGCCCACTGAATGCTGTGGGAAGTTAACATTTTGCAGTCTTCATAACAATTTTACTTATACTGCAGAGGATGGTTAACACTGTAATTTTAGCTTAGAACGAAAGTGGTAAATTAGTAAAACTTTCAAAAGCAAAAAATAAAAATAAATCACAAGACACACCAAAAAAAACACGGAAGGACTGCTCCAAATGTTAATTTTTAATTTCTGTTACAGCTCTGTCACAATTTTTCTGTGCACAAATTCTGTGCTCTTTTGGGTACTACATTAATAACACACAACCTAACGTACACAGGGCTGACCTGGCCGCCCTGCTGGTCACATGAACATGCTGTTGATCTGGTGTTCCTATACAGATGTTGTTGTCTATGTTAATCTCTTCTTTTTCTTTCTTTCTGCAGTTCCTTTCTAACCCTGCTGTAACCTTTGGGACGGCTATTGCAGCATTTTATCTCCCAGTCATCATCATGACAGTCCTGTACATCCACATCTCCCTTGCCTCCAGGAGCAGGGTCTCCAAACACAAACCCGAGAAGAAGGGAATAAAGTAAGAGCTTCAAAAGAGTCTAAAATATTTTTACACTGCATACACGCTTATTTTAACCTTTTATCAAAACATCTGAATTACAATTATAAATTATTATGGGTTTAAAGCTTAATGTAGACTCCCAGCTTTACTTTGAGGGTGTTCACATCCAAATTGGAGGAAAGGTGTCAATAAAAATCATTTTTACAGTCAGTCCCTCATGTCAGGGGCTCAAGATGTGGAATATTCTTTTGTTATTTCTTTATCAATTAAGCAAGTAAAACGTCTGCCTTAGTTATCAGACTGGAAAGACAACAATAAATGAGAGAACACACCGTCCTTTAATGTCAAACTACTGTGTCACAACGCTATCATTTGATTTAAAAAATAAAGAAAAGAAATTGCATTTAAATGAGAAGATGAGGTAGGAACAATAAGTGCAAAACAAACTTAAGGTCACTAAAGGTCAAAAAAGCAACCCCGCCTAACCTCCTGACTACCAGGAAAAACAAATATTATGCAATCACTTTTTTTTAATTCCCTAATCTTTATAAGGTAATCAGAATGCTGAAAACATTTTTTTTTTAAATAAGTTTTTATTTTAAGATTTCATATAACTGATGGATGACATTTTCCTTAATGAGAAAGCGAAATGAATTTCCCTGTGAAAATATTATGTTTAAACCACAAGCTTTCTTCGATTGTGCTATTTGTTTTGGCTTCTTATCATAGATAAACCCTTTTAAAATAAAACCACCAAGATTTTTTTTTTCTTTTCAACTTATTTTTAGGGGTGCTGAGACAAAGTTTAGGTGTGCTTAAAAGCATTCCTAAAAACGGGCTCGTCACACCTATGTTCTCAATGTACAATTGCAAGGAATTTAGTATTTTCATCATCTACAGAGATTCAGAGAACCTCGAAAAATCTCTGCAAGGCTGAAAACCAACAGTGAATGCCCGTGACCTTCGATCTCTGTATTGCATTAAAAACCTACACCATTCTATAAAGGATGTTACCATGTGAGCTCAGGAACACTTTGGAAGAAACATTGAGCATCATTAATGCTGAAAGGTACATACAGGTTTTGGAGGCTTCATAGTAAGAGAGTGTGAGTACAAGACTTGCTTGCCTGCGGTATAGGCCTGACTTCCGTTGATATATATGTCGGATTATGAAGTGCAAAATACAACAGTGGAGACTCCGGACTGTTGAGCAACTAATGTCGTACATGAAGCAAGAATGGGAAAGAATTTCACCAACAAAACAAATAGTGTCCTCAGTTCCCAAACGCTCGTTGAGTGTTGTTAAAAGGAGCATGGCCCAAAAGCATGCCCCTTTCCCAGCTTCTCTGTAACTTGTTGCAGGCATCAAATTCAAAATTAGTCAATATTTGCAAATACGTTTATCAGTTTGAACATTAAATGTTTTGTGTTTGTAATGTATTCAGTAGAAAATCGGTTGAAAAGGATGTACAAATCATTGTATTCTGTTTTTATCTGCGCATGCACTTGGGTATACAAGCTGTACTCCCATGTGTGGTGACTCTTCTATCTTCTACACTGCTTTTTACGGTCTCCTGCTGTTACACACAGTCTCGCTTCTACTATATATATCCCATGCATATGGTGACTTTTTCCTCGACCAGTAACTTTGTTTATTCGAGAGAAAATCTGCTGGCATTGAGGTGCAAAGGTAACATGGGCAGACGTTATCCCATCCCTCCAGAGGTGAGGCGGAAGTACTGAGGGTGCAGAGCCGGAGCCAAGGTAATAACTGGCTAACAAACAACAAACGGTGGCAATACAAGCCTACCATCCCTTCAGTGCTAATGGGAAATGTTAAAAGTTTGCTGAACAAAGTGGACGAATTGGCAGCTCTGGTCAAGAACGAGCAGGTGTACCGGGAGAGCAGTCTGTTTATCTTCACGGAGACACAGATAACTAGCTCCATGCAGGATGCTAACGTGGATACAGTATGGTGAGGCCCAACAGAGATGGAAGAGCAAGGACGTTGGTCTGACTCTGTATGTTAACAACAGGTGGTGTCACCCAGGCCATGTTACTGTTAAAGAGACAATCTGCAACAGAAACACTGAGATACTAGCAGTTAGCCTTAGGCTCTATTATATACCGCAACATTTTACACGTGTGATCGCCGTGAGTTTTCAACCCCCCACCCACACCCACAAGGATGCATACACAGCCTCATCCCTGCCCCCACTGGGCAGATCAGACAACAACCTCATCATCCTGCAACCGCTGTACAAGACACTAGTACGGCTACAACCAGGTCCTTCAGGAAGTGGTCTACTGCTGTTTTGATTGCACCAATTGGGCGGTGCTATGGGATGGATACGATGACATCAACGGTATTACAACCTGTCTAACGGACTACTTGAACGTCTGCATGGACACAGTGGTTCTGGTGAGAACAGTATGCTGCTACGCAAACAATAAACCCTTGATAACCAGCAAGGTTAAAGCTGTTCTCAACAAGAAGAAGAGGGACTTCAGGATGGGAGATCAGGAGGAAGCTCAGGCTGTGTCTGATGGAGGCCAAGGAGGTGTACAGGAGGAAGCTGGAGAGCAGGTTGCAGCAGAACAGGAAGAGAGAGGTGTGGAAAGGGATGAAAACCATCACTGGCTGCAAGCAGTCCAAGGGCGGTGCAGCAGAGAGGAAACAGAGAAAGAGGAAACAGAGAGAGAGTCATGGAGTTCAATACTTTCTTCAACCGGTTCAACAACATGCGTTCTTCCACATGTTTTCCCTTCCTACTGCCTCCCTCCCCTATCCCACCTCTTTTCCCTTCTGCAGCCCACCCAGCGGCAAGCTGAGGAGACTACAGCCCAGGAAGGCTGGACCAGACAAAGTGTGCCCTAGGATGTTGAAGTCCTGTGCTGCTGAGCTTGGGGAGCCCCTGCATCAGCTCTACAACTTCAGCCTACATCTGGGAAAGATGCCCACCCTGTGGAAGACATCATTATGAGCTTATGATCCCAGCAGGGTATCTGATGACTGGTATTGTGTACATGTTGATGGCTTGGATCTTGTTCCTGTCATTTAGCTGACTTTTCAGGACCTGCCTCACTCTCTGGAGGTATTTGGTTGTGGTTGACTTCCTTGCAGCTTCCTCATGGTTTCCATTAGCCTGTGGGATACCAAGGTACTTGTAGCTGATGTGGATATCACTTATGTTGACCTCTGGTAGGTCAACCACTTCAGTTCTGATCATCTTGCCTCTCTTTGAGACCCTCCGGCCACACTTGTCCAATCCGAATGACATCCCTTTGTGGTTGCTGTAGATCCTGGTGGTGTGGATCAGTGAGTCGATTTCTCGCTCATTCCTGGTGTACAGCTTGATGTCAACCCTGTAGAGCAGGTGGCTAATTGTTGCTCCACTTCGGAATTGGTACCCGTAACCACTCTTTGTGATGATCTGACTGAGGGAGTTCAGGCCTATGCAGAACAGCAGTGGTGATAGTGCATCTCCTTGGTAGATGCCGCATTTGATGTTGACTTGGGAATTTGGCTTTGAGTCCGCCTCTACAGTTGTCTTCCACATTCCCATCGAGTTCTGAATGAAGGCCCTTAGGTTCCTGTTGATCTTATACAGTTCCACACATTCCAGTATCCATGTGTGCGGCATTGAGTTGTAAGCTTTCTTGTAGTTGATCCAGGCAGTGCACAGGTTGGTCTGTCTGCTCTTACAGTCTCGGGCAGTGTTGCCAACTTGGCGACTTTCTCACTAAATCCAGCGACTTTCAAATCCTCTTGGCGACTTTTTTTGTCAAAAGCGACTAGCGACAAATCTAGTGACTTTTTCTGGTTTTATTGGAGACTTTTCTGGTGTCTTGGAGACTGACGTGAAAGCACATATCGGTTTTCAGTTACTGTCCTCAACAAGCAGCGGGTGCTGCCGTGAGCCCATCCCCCGTCCCAAAGCACTCACAGGTGGTCAGTCTCACAGTAGCCCCGTGCAGCAGCAGTCAGAGCAGAGAGAGAGAACCACGCCACTCCGCGACCAGACTGCAAATCAATGGCGCATGCGCAAAGCTGCCGATGATCGCGCCCTCGTTTACAGAGCGGGATGTAAATGTTTCTTCACTGTCACACTAAAATAAATAATAAAATAATAATCCATTTAGATTGTTAATTTTGTCAAGTTAAAACCGTTTATACAAAAAATGTTAAAAAATTTTCTAGTTATGGCAAATAATGCTCATGTGTTACTGTGACTTGTTGTAGGCTCCTAAGTGGAGCATAAGGTTAGAAACTAAACCAAATTTAAAAAAATAAAAAAAAATAAGTAACTCTGCCAGAATGTCTCTTTTGAGTCATTTTGCCAATACCAAGCCCGGATAAAGGAGTAGTGTTAATAATACAGGACAAAATTCATTTTGTGTGGCTAGGCAAAGCATTAGTCATGAAATTATTTTGAGAGGTGATGGCCTATTTCAATGGCAAAATAAAAAAACAAAAAGACAACCAAGAATCAACAGAAGAATGTTCATTTGTAGTTCTAAACATATTTATTTTTTTTTTTACTCTTTGTTATTCACGTTATTCCTCTCTCCTACAGCGTCCATCACAATTACATCCAAATGGCAAATTATTCAAATTAGCCAATGGCGTCATTTAGCGACTTCTAGTGACTTTTAGGACAGCCAATAGCTACTTTCTTTACTGAAGAGTTGGCAACACTGGTCTTGGACGACTGCTCTATCGACCAGCAGCTGGTGCTTGGCTCCTGTTGTGGAGAGACAGGTTATTGGCCGGTAGTTGGATGGGATAGGCCCCTCTGGGAGTCATCAGAATCAGAATCAGCTTTAATGGCCAAGTATGTACACATACAAGAAATTGAATCCGGCAACTTTTTTCTCTAGTACAGAAACAACTTAAATAAGTGAAATAAAAATAAAATAAAAATAAAAATAAAATAAAATAAATCTCAATCTGTACACATAAAAATATAGAATAATATATACACCAAACCAGGGTTATTGTACAGTGAGTATATACAACAGTGCAGAGTTATTGATTATTGTTCATGTGGATGGACTCACACTCTGTGACTGCTCAGAGTTCATCAGAGCGACAGCCCGGGGGAAGAAACTGTCCTTGCGATGGGTGGTTTTGGCGTACAGCGCTCTGTATTAGGACCGTCCTGCCCTGGGTTAGCCACTCTGGGTGGGACCCATCCCTTAGCACCTGGTTCATCTGTGCTGCTAGGCGTTCATGGAGTGCCGTTAGCTTCTTCAGCCAGTAGGCATGGATCGTATCGGGGCCTGGTGCTGTCCAGCTCTTCATTTTTGACACTCTTTCTTGGATGTCTGCCATTCAGATGGTTACTGGTTCTTGTTCTGGGAGGTTGCTGTGGTCTGCTCTTAGGTCCCCTAGCCATTGGGCATCTGGGTTGTGTGATTCCTATTTTTCCCATGTACCCTTCCAGTATTCTTCCTCCTCAGCTCTTGGTGGGTGTGACCGGTTGTTATTTCCCCCCTGCCACTGAGAATACACCTTGGCTGGTTCAGTGGAAAACAGTGCTGTTAGTCTCTGTTTGGCAGTTTCGAGTGCTTCAGGTATGGAGAGCTTGGTGTACTTCCTGGATGCCCCTTTTATTCACCGTGTGTGTGTGTGTGTGTGTGTGTGTATATATATATATATATATATATATATATATAGTGGGGAAAATAAGTATTTGATACACTGCCCATTTTGCTAGTTTCCCCCCTTATAAAGAATGGAGAGGTCTGTCATTTTCACCATAGGTACACTTCAACTGTGAGAGACAGAATCGAAAACAAAATTCCAGAAAATCACATTGTATGATTTTTAAATAATTAATTTGCATTATATTTCATGAAATAAGTATTTGATACACTACAAAAACAGAACTTAATATTTAGTACAGAAACCAATTACAGAGATCAGACGTTTCCTATAGTTCTTGACCAGGTTTGCACACACTGCAGCAGGCCCACTCCTTCATACAGATCTCCTTCAGATCTTTCAGGTTCCGAGGCTATAGCTGGGCAACACAGAGTTTCAGCTTCCTAAAAAGATTTTCTATTGGGTTCAAGTCTAGAGACTGGTTAGGCCACTGCAGGACCTTGAAATGCTTCTTACAGAGCCACTCCTTAGTTGCCCTGGCTGTGTGTTTTGGGTCATTGTCATGCTGGAAGACCCAGCCACGACCCATCTTCAATGCTCTTACTGAGGGAAGGAGGTTGTTGCCAAAAATCTCGCAATACATGGCGCCATCCATCCTCTCCTCGATACGGTGCAGTCGTCCTGTCCCCTTTGCAGAAAAGAACCCCCAAGCATTATGTTTCCACCCCATGCTTCACAGTTAGGATGGTGTTCTTGGGATCGTACTCATCCTTCATTTTCCTCCAAACACGGCGAGTGGCGTTTATACCAAAAAGTGCACTTCTGGTCTCGTCTGACCACATGACCTTCTCCCCTGCTTCCTCTGGATCATCCAGATGGTAACTGGCCAACTCCAGACAGGCCTGGACATGTGCTGGCTTGAGCAGGGAGACCTTGCGTGTGCTGCAGGATTTTAATCCATGACTGCGTAGTGTGTCACTAATGGTAACCATTGAGACT
>NC_140357.1:195000-235000 GCF_963514085.1 Chelon labrosus
GTGGTCCCAGCTCTCTTCAGGTCATTGACCAGGTCCTCCTGTGTAATTCTGGGCTGATCCCTGACCTTTCTCATGATAATTGACACTCCACAAGGCGAGATCTTGCATGGAGCCCCAGTCTGACGGAGACTGACAGTCATCTTGAGTCTGTTCCATTTTCTAATAATTACAATTTTGTCTCTGGTATCCTTAGACAGCTCTTTGGTCTTGTCCATGGTGGAGAGGTTGGAGTCTGATTGATGTCTGAGTGCATAGGTCCTTAGGTACTGGTCATCGTTGCGGTCTGTCACTCGTGGGGCTCCACTCCTGGGTCTGTCACAAACTCTGCCAGTAGTTCTGTGTGTTGATGCAAGTCTGCTGATGACACTTTGAGACACACCAAGTTCACGAGCAACATCTGACTGCCTGCCACCGACCCGAAGGCGCGCTATGGCCAGGTGGCGCTGCTCATCCGTAAAGTGACGTTGTGTGTTCATGGCTGTTTGAATGATGAACTTGGAATGACTTACTGACAATACCAGATATTTATACCCACAGAATGTTGAAATTGATGCCACACTGAAAAGGGTTGTCTTTTAGTATTTTTTGGTATTGGCCCCAATATGTAAGGCACACTGTACACAGTGAGACCATTACGTGGAAAACACAAAATGAGGTGTGTCTATCACCCCAATACAATTGCCTCCCTATCCCAAAACTCATGTATGACATCCACTGAGTCTTTCACAATATCCCTAACTTATTGTGAGTAGTGTATACACACACACACACACACATATATATATATATATATATATACAGTCATGGACGAAAGTATTGGCATCCCTGCAACTTTTCCAGAAAATGCACCATTTCTCCCAGAAAAAGTGTTGAAATTACAAATGTTTTGGTATACACGTTTATTTCCTTTAAGTGCATTGGGACAACACAAAAAAGCAGAAGAAAAAAGCCAAATTTGACATAATTTTACACAAAACTCAAAAATTGACTGGACAAAATCATTGGCACCCTCAACTTAATATTTGGTTGCACACCCTTTGGACAAAATAACTGAAACCAATCGCTTCCTATAAGCATCAACAAGTTTCTTACACCTCTCAACTGGAATTTTGGACCACTCTTCTTTTGCAAACTGTTCCAGGTCTCTCAGATTTGAAGGGTGCCTTCTCGCAACAGCAATTTTTAGATCTTTCCATAGGTGTTCTATGGGATTTAGATCCGGACTCATTGCTGGCCACTTCAGAATTCTCCAGCGCTTTGTCTCCAATCATTTCTGGGTGCTTTGTGAGGTGTGTTTTGGATCATTGTCCTGCTGGAACACCCATGACCTCTGATGCAGACCCAGCTTTCTGACACTAGGCCCTACATTACGGGCCAGAATGTTTTGATAGTCTCCAGATTTCATGATTCCTTGCACACAATCAATGCACCCAGTCCCAGAGGCAGCAAAACAACCCCAAAACATCTTTGAACCCCCACCGTATTTGACTGTAGGTACCGTGTTCTTTTCTCTGTCGGCCTCATTCGGTTTTCTGTAAACAGTAGAATGACGTGCTTTGCTAAAAAGCTCTACCTTAGTCTCATCTGTCCACAAAACATTGTCCCAGAAGGATTGAGGCTTACTCAGGTATGTTCTTGCAAACTGCAGTCTTGCTTTTTTATGCCTCTGTGTCAGAAGTGGGGTTCTCCTCGGTCTCCTGCCATAGCGCTTCATCTCATTCAGACGACGACGTATTGTTCGAGCTGACACCGTTGCACCCTGAGTCTGCAAGACAGCCTGAATTTGTGTGGAAGTTGACTGAGGATGTTTATCCACCATTCGAACAATCCTGCGTTGCATTCTTGCATCAATTTTTCTCTTTCGTCCACGTCCAGGGAGATTTGCCACAGTTCCATGGGTTAAAAACTTCTTGATTATATTGCGCACAGTTCACAAAGGAACTTTAAGATCTCTGGAGATTGACTTGTAACCTTGAGATTGTTGATATTTTTCCACAATTTTGCTTCTTAAGTCCTCAGACAATTCTCGCCTCTTTCTCTTCTCCATGCTTGGTGTGGCATACACAGGCAAACAACACAAAGGTTGAGTCAACTTTTATACATTCCAACTGGCTTCAGTTTTGATTTCTATATTGCCAGCACCTGTTACTTGCCACAGGTGAGTTTAAATGAGGATCACATGCTTGAAATGAAATTATTTACCCACAGTTTTAATAGGGTGCCAATGATTTTGTCCAGTCAATTTTTGAGTTTTGTGTAAAATTATGTCAAATTTGGCTTTTTTCTTCTGCTTTTTTGTGTTGTCCCAATGCACTTAAAGGAAATAAACGTGTATACCAAAACATTTGTAATTTCAACACTTTTTCTGGGAGAAATGGTGCATTTTCTGGAAAAGTTCCAGGGATGCCAATACTTTCGTCCATGACTGTATACACACATATATATATATATGAATAAATAAAGGCTGACATCAGGAACCACTTCTGAAAATGGTTTGGCCCACATTAGGGCCAGATTAGGGCCAGCTCTGGTTGCAGTTTGGCTGAGATGTGGGCCTTATGTGGCACACATGTTGGATGCCGGATGTGGGCCACATAAGGGCTGCAATTCTTTCAGGCATGTAGGCCAAGTGCCTTTTGTTACGGTAATCGTTAACTAATGCTAACCACGCTAACATAGCTAAACGTTAGCGCCCCTTATTAACATTCAGGCTAGACTCTGGACAGAAATTTTCTTTGTATGCCAACTGCTAACGCATTGTCTCAAAAACAAATGTTATCGTAAACATAAAACTGATGCATTTCACTCACCACGTCTTTGTTGTCCGTCTCACCGGAGTGCATGGGCAGCCATCAGCTCTGGCCACAGTGACATCGGTCACGTCAGTCACCTGGACCGTTACTTTCGTGGCCTACGTTGAGTGGCTGATGAATTTAAAAAAGTGGATAGCTGGCTGACCGTTGAAAGTCCGCTGTGGCAAGATTTAACTTTAAAATTTCAGATCAACTGTGATATCTGTCCTGTTTCGACAAGAACGCTATTGTTAAGGGTGATAGTTGATTTGCTATGTAGTTATTTTTATTTTTTTTAATCTCTATTCTTCCCGTCTTTAACGCAACATTGACATTATTGTGGAAGGGTATTGTATTGTTTAAAAACGCTTTTGAAAGTGGTTAGGTCACACTTTTCTAGTTAAGCACAGGAAATAGAACAATATGGGGCGTGGCCTAGTTCCTGAACTTAAGTTATAATAACTTAATTTATTTAGTTTGAGGGCAGCATGTCAAGAACTATAGTTGATCATTCGTGAAACATCACTTCTTTAAATGGTAATAATACACACCCTACAGAAACATTTATTTTTAATCTTTTGAGTTTGCTGCTATCTAGAAGAATTTTAGCAAATAGGTGGATCAATGGTTCACAGACAGTTGTCAAATATGTTATGTCTTTGATTTGATTTAATTGAACATATACCTAATTTGTTATTAACAACAACAACAATTAATTAACAATTAACTACCATGTTTAAAATACAAACATTTAATAAAGTTATAGTTGCATCTCATTCCAGTTTGAGTGGTGTTTTTTTTTTTTTTTTAAATAAGTCTTTTTTTTAATATAAATTATTATTGCTTTTTTTTCTCCCAGAACTCCTAGCTTAACAAAAAGTCATCTTTTGAAGCAGAACAATAACAATGAGAGCAGTCCTCAGCCCAGTCCCCGCTCTACTCCGAAACTTAGTCTGGACTCAACTACCACGGCACTGGAGGCTGTGAAGAATGGCAGAGTGAAAGAACCTAAACCTGTTCAGCAACAGATGGCAGCCCAACCCAGTCCAGGACTTACACAGGTACCGACTCAGAAACTATTGCAATCACTAACTTACCTATGGCCACCAGATGTTAAGTTGCCGGCAGTTTATATTTCCACTAAAAGTCGATCTCTCTCTCCTTCTCTCTCTCTGCATATTTTCTGTCCAGGAAGAAAAAGAGAGCTCTAATGATTCCTCCACAGCTTTTATTCCTCCATCAAAACCAAAGGACAACACCACCATTGAGGTGACATCTGAGGTCTGTTTTGTTATTTTGTTTTTTGTTCTTTTCCAGCAAGCTCTTCAAAATATACAAGTACAAAATCTTTGGTTAAAAGAAACAATGATCTGTTTACCTGGTATGACAAAGGGATTTGGTTTGGATGAGCATTAGCTGATGGTGTTCACACAAATTCAATCATCGGTGAATTGTCACTGCCAGGTATATCTTTTACCAAGTTGATACAGCTGAATTCAGTTTACAGTGAAAGGTTTATGTGAAGTTGTCAAAGAACTGTAGCACCCTTAGCTTGACTAGAACAACACACTACTGACAACTATATACACTCTAGGTTCGGGAAGTTGGACTCCTGAATTAGTCAAATAACAGAGCATGAAGTTGAACGTTGACAATTTATTGCCTCACAAACTGATTTTGAAAGTGTATGAAAAACAAGAAAATACAAAATAATAAAGAGCTCTTTCTTGGAAAAAGTAAAATAAAAAATGAAATAAAATTGTCCCTCCCCCCCGTATTAGGAGTTAGAGTTCAGTTCCGTACTGTGGTATGTGTGTAAAGTTCAGTTCATATGAATCAGGGCCTTTTCTAGCTTTGTGGGGGCCTTAGGCAAGCTACTGTTTGGGGGCCCCTGGTTTATCAAACTAGGATAAAGAGATTCCTAATAACACAAAAATCTACCCGGGTAAATACTGCTACTACTACCCAGGTATATTTTTGTGTTACAGTTGTCCCTCGCTATAACGCGGTTCACCTTTCCTCGCAGTTTCACAGATTTTTTTAGTGCAATTTTGCATGCTTTTTTTTTTTTACAGCGCATTGTTTTCTGCGTCCTGATTGGCTAAGGGAGCGCCCGCGCGTCGTCTTCTGCATCCTGGTTGGGTAAGGGACTGTAGACCATTGTCAATCAATCTCCTCCGTACGGTGTCTCTTGAACAGTACAGAATGCGTTCAGCTTGCCAAATTTACATATACAGTATCTTTGATCGCTGGCAGTGTGACTGAAATGCGGTATGTTTGCAAGTTTTCTCCCCGACAAAACCCGGTCAGAGGAACTGTGAAATACGTGAGTCACTACTGTATTGATAATTAATAATGTGTTCAGCCTCGTACGTTGCTTGTTAACATTCAATTCGTTATTTCTAAAAGCCATCATAATTATTTATAGGAAAACGTTTATAATTTTTTTCTCAAACAAATGTTTGGGCCTGAAAACAGGTTTTGGTCTTTGGTTTCTTCTATAATACTGTACTTATTTTTCTACGAAGGTTTGAACTTTGAGAGTGTTTAAACAAGAGAGAAATGTGAGAAAATGTTAATGCCTGTCTGAGAAAAGTGTATAAAGTGTGTAGTGAGGGGTTTTGCAACCTTAAAACATTTATAATCATTGTAAAAAATAAAGCTGACTACTTCGCGGATTTCGCCTATTGCGGGTTATTTTTAGAACGTAATTCCCGCGATAAACGAGGGACCACTGTATTCTCTCATCTGTGTCAATGAGAGGAGTGAATTGATGTCTGGGGTTCTCCAGAATGGATCCCACGGCTGGCCACGCCGTGCTCCGTTCCGTCCAAGTTGTTCATCCTTCCTGGCTCGCCACCGAACCTCCACGGGTTCGGAATTTGAATCAATTACTAATCCAGCAAATAAACTACAATAACGACACATTAGCTTACCCAGCTAGCGGCAGCGCCACTCGAGACTAGCGTTAGCAACACGCTAACGCAGGTAGCGATCTTTTTAAGTTAACTTGTACGGTTGATAATGATATAAACAGTACCACTATGGGTTTGAACATTAGGAAACATTCCTATCACCCCAATTGGTTTAAGAGAAGCTAACAACGAGGCCTAGCCTCTCACTGGAGTTTTCACGGAGGTTTAATGCAGTGAAACAACTCCTCTCATCCAAGATAATGCTCAAGACTCATTCCTAATAAGCGAAGGGCTTATTAGACAATGCTGTGTATTGATAAATGCATGAATTTCCCTCACTAATGGAGAATGTTCTAGTCTGCGTCTTCAGTCAAAGTGTGACCGCACTCGTTGGTCATGACAATGAGAATTTGTCTTGTGCGCCACCTTGTGGCATGGCATGCTAACATCTTCAATAACATGAATGGGTTTAGTACCCATATGGGTTACAGAACTAAGAGGTAGTCTTCCAAAAGATTGGACTCACCTTCTCATTCTGTGGTTTTTCCTTATTTTATATAATTTTGTACATTGCAGATTAATAGTGAAGGCATCAAAACTATGAAGGAACAAATATGCAATGGCAAAAAAAACATCTTTTACAAACTCATCCCAAACTCTCTCAATTGAGATTAGTTCAGGCGACTATGGAGGCAAGGACATCTGATGCAGCAGCACTCCATCACGGACTCCTTGGTCTTATAGCTCTGTCATAGCCTTGAGGTCATTGTCCTGTTTAAAAATAAATGATTGGTCCCACTAAGCTCAAGCCTGATGGAATGGCATATCACTGAAAAATTAAGTGGGTGTTATGCTGGTTAAGTGAACCTTAAATTCTTCTCTATGTTTCATGATGGGAGCCACATATGTAGAAACCATGTGCTCACCTTTTGTGTGTCTCACAAATACACAAGTCTTAAATTTGGACTCATCGGACCAAAGTATTGGAGCAATTGGACCATGCCTGATTCACATTGTCTTATGGTAAATGGTCTTGTTTTATACAGCGCTTTTCTACATACTGGTCGTCACAGCGCTTTGAAGGCGCATCTACCCATTCGCTCACACAAGCACACACAAATTCACACACCAGTGGCACGCACTGGGAGTAACTGGGGGTTCAGTGTCTTGGTCAAAGACACTTGTGGCACATTCCGGGGATCAAACTGCTAACCCTCTGGTTCGTGGACAGCCCACTCTACCTACTGAACCACAGCCGCCCCATGCTGAACAGCAGCCCCATGCTGTCTGTCATATGAACTCTGTTTCATCATGTTTCTTGATGGTTTTCACAACTGCACTTGAGGATGCATTGGAAGTACTTGAAATCTTCCAGATTGACTGACCTGCATGTCTTATAATTATAGAATGTTAAAAAAGTTAAAGGTAAAGGTGTTAAAAGTTTCTGTTTACTCAGTTGGGTGGTTCTTGCAAAATTCTTGCATTAGAACGGCAATCAAATTGGGTCAGTGTTGTGCAAGTTCACACTAGAACAAGAACTAGTTCAAAATGCAATTCACACAGACAAAAGTGAACTAGTTCAAGTTCAAAGTTCACATTTTTCTCCAAAATGAACAGTTCGCATTCATTTTTATTTTCATTCATTCATCTTCTGTACCTGCTTATTCCTGTTAAGGGTTGCAGCGGTCTGCTGGAGCCTATCCCAGCTGTTATCAGGCAAGAGGCGGGGTACACCCTGGACAGATCGCCAGTCTATCGCAGGGCATTTCTTTTTTCCGTTTTCTTTTTTTTTTTTTTTTTTTTTTCTAATGAGCAGCTTCAAACTATCTTTGCTCAACAGAATCTCATCTCTGACTGACCTGCCCATCCATCCCCAGCCCGTGATATTTTTTCTGCCAGGATCTGTACTGCTTTTTTGAATAACCATTGACTGTATATACTAGGAAATAACTCAAATGTTTGTGTGGTCAGTTGCTCCTGTGGTGCCAGAGGTGGCTTCTCTTTCAGCTGCACCAGCCATGCTGTATGCCGTAAATCGCACGTCGGCTGACAGCTGTCAAAAAACTTTTTTTTTTTTTTTTTCCTGAATGGGGGTGAACATCATTATTTCCCTCCAGATTGAGCAAACTCACGTCTACACAAACAGTTGGAAAAACTGCGTTCAGTTCACAGTTCACAAAATATTCATGTTCATTGAACGCGTTCATGTACACACTGAATAGGGCTATTCACTGTAGAGAACTTTGTACCAACCGTACCAAATACTGATGGTGTCAAACATATTGAGAAGACCAGAAATTCACACTTAATAAGGCATATCTTTTAACTGAAATTAAAACCATATCAGGTAAAGTTTCAAGTGACCTTCATGGTCAGATCTTTATATAGTGGGGTACATTAAATCAAGGAATCTTGATTGTTGTAGCAGGTTGTAGATTTAGCAAATTGGGAAGATATTTGCTTGGAATGAAAGTAAACATGTTTAGAACTATTGAACCACTGGGAAGTTTTTGTTGTTTTTTATCTTTTTTTCTCAGCTTCTTTGGCTCAGTGTTGAAAATAAAAATGATTCTAATTCTCAAATCTCCAGCTGCAATTGTAAAATATGTGGATCTTTGTCTCAGAACAATTTATTGCCAAATACCAGCGATTTGCTGGCCTGGTGACTTCTGGGCCATCCACTAGCCATCTGGCTAGTCTAAATAAACTATTTGCCAAGCTAGAATGATACATGAATTGAAAAATCAGCAGTGAAAATGCTAAAAAAAAAAAAAATAAATAAAATGTCAGGCCCTTGGAAATGACATCAAATGTCTGGCTACCTAATCCATATTTAATGAAGATATAATTTAAACACCTCAGTGGTTTAAACCAAATGACACTAAGCCATGAGAATCGCATTATATTGTATTCTATCTATTGTGTCCTTCCCTCTGCTCTTATCTTATCCGACATAGTGACTGAAGTGGTCAAAGGACATAGGAAGATTAGAAAACTACCTGTCAAGTGACACACTGTCTAATCACTCTGTGAGGAAGTCACCTGCTCAGCCTTTCTGTCCACCACCAGCCACCTTTTACTTTAATGTCTCCTGCTGTGAAAATAAATCACTGTGCACAGAATTCAAGTCGAGAGAACTTGTAAACTTTTAACATGTTGTCATGAAACAATTGTAGCACCGCCTCACACACAACATTCTATTAGATTGCTTGTAATGTGTGCTACATTCTGCTTATATTATAAATAGGCTACTGTGATTATCATTCTTTCTGGTAGTGTAACATCCCTAGTGCTGATTCTGACGCTGATGGTATATAGATAAAATTGAATTTCAGCGGCTCTAGCCAGCACCAGTTTAAGTCACTGATTAATAAGTATCAGGTTACTGGTTAGGTCATTTAATTGACCAAGTCAGGGGAGGGATCCAAAAAAAAATAAAAAATCCTAGTCACTGAACATATCCTGGAGTTCAGTTAAATCCATCGTCGAAATTTAACAGCTTGTAAAGGTAGAAGGTAAAATAAAAGCAGGAAAATATAACGAAACCCCGAAAGACAATCTGATTCAGTCTGCAAGAAAACTATACACGGTTAAAGTCAACAAGGTAAATGTTCCGGACTGGCCAAGTCAAAGCCCAGACTTAAATCCAATTGCTAATTTGTAGCTGGACTTCAAAGGGGCTGATCATGGCTGATCCCAGTGCAATCTGACAGAGCTTAAGCAGTTAGTGATGGAGTAGAATCGTAGTGTCCAGATGTGCATGCCTGGCTGAGACCTTTCCATGCAGACTCAGTTCAGTGATTATGGCCAAAGATGCATCCTGCACACTGGCAATCACTCAGAAAGACCATAAATGGAACGTATCATGGATCAACCTACCTACCAACATACCTTACTCCAGCATTAATTTTGAAACTCCCAAGATATCTGTCATGCTTTGTTTAACGTTTGTAACCATGACTGTAGATTACAGGACAAACTAGCTTTGAAAGTTCCTTATACAGATTCTAAATGGTGCATCTTACTGCTGGAAAAAGCTTCAACACAGCTTGAAGCTAAAGTCGCTTTCAGAATAGCTCATGTTGCTCATGTTATTGGTGAATGTCTTAATCAATTAGTGTTTTGTATGTGCTTGATGTTTGGAGTGAATGATTTGTATTGTTACTAACTAATTTACCAGCTAACCAACCACCAACGAGCCACACTGTATGCCCTCTTTAGCAATTCACCACAAACGATTTGCCAGGGTAATCGGTGGAGGATCACCGTATATCATTACCTTTGTTGTGGTAAACACATGACAGTAATTCAATTTAAATCTCTAACTTGCCCAACTTAATGGTCCCACAGGCAGCCAGCAACAGGTCAAACTGGCAGTAGAAATGCTCAACAAAACTCTCTTGATTGTGTTACAGGCTGTAACAAATCCCAGTCCAGTTGCTTCGACGGCCACCAGCTCCGTCATGCCGAAGACCAACCCCTCTTCAAGGTGGTCGAAGATAAAGATTGTAACAAAGCAGGCTGGAGATGAGTGCATAACAGCGATAGAGATCGTCCCACCAGTAGAAGGGGCCGAGACCCATTCCATCCCAATCAGCCGCCCGAGGACTGTGGCGAGAAAGTTTGCAAGCATTGCTAGAAGTCAAGTGAAGAGGAAAAGACAGATGGCTGCCAGAGAAAAGAAAGTATGTTCATACACTGCTTAAATATGAGGTATAAATTGCATTACTGCATGTTTGCTTGGTTTTACAGACTTATAGTTCGCGTAACATTTTTATTATGAATTTAATTTATTGGTCACTTAAAATGACATAGTGCTAAAAAGATTGAAGTCATTGTGATACAAGCAAACTACAGTAATGTGAAACCAAGATTCCATAAAAATAGAGGACATTTTTGGCATATTGGGGAACATCCTTGAAACAATGTCCATTGTTTAATATATATTGTTAAATAATTAATTCATTAATTTTATTAATTTAGCTTCCTAGAGGCCAAAGAGAGCTTGTTAGATCTTTACATGATAACAGCGTACATTTCAGAAGAAAAGAGAACAGGGCATAACACAGCATAAGATGTCAGAGGTTTAAATAAAATAGGTTCTACTTGTCACTCCCTATGGCAATTCTAATCACTGTACACCTAATCTGGTAACCCTGATTGATAAGTAGGTGTTTACTTACCTTTACCATATGAGTGATCTGTTTTATTATTTATTTTAGTTTTAGAAATGATGACAATATGTCAGTTTTCCATGTGATGTCACCTTTATTAATGAGCTTTGTACTAAAGAGGGTCAAACATTTGCCAAATGTCTAAGTATGCCAAATAAACTGACAGTTCCCATGCAATCTGTTGAAGGTTATGTCTTTTCTGACCAGATGTACACAGGAAAAAGTATATATTCAATTTTTCATGACGACAAACAAAGCTAAAACTTCTTGTTGCATTGGCAGCATGTGTTGCTGGCGTACATATGGGAATATGGCTCTGTGTATCCAGTCCAGCAGTGTGTGAATGTATGGAGCAACTGTTTTCAAAGATGAGTGGCTGTTGTGCTACAGTCGCTTCAATTAATCACTACTCAGAATGGCAGATGGTATTAGGTAACATTCATTTGAGTGTATGAAGGGACAGAGCGAGCAATTTAAATCAACATTTTCTCATTTTGATTGTGCTTTTGAAATTCCAGCACAGCTCACGATATTTTGTAAGTTATTAAAAGTTACAAGCATGGGCAATGTCGGAGGAAATATGGAATTTAGAGTGTTTATTCTATACAATATTCCATTTGTCTTGGGAACCAATATGACTGGACTGCTCCACTCACTGGAGGATGGCTCATCGTTTCAAGATTCAAGATCAAGATTCAAGATTTCTTTATTGTCAGTTTCTCAATATGTTCACGACAAACAGAAAAGTCGAAAAAACGTTTCTCTCTCTCTCTTTCTCCTTCATCATACCTTCAGCAAATACTGAAGCAAAATCCAGTCATGCAGTCCAGGTGAAAAACAAAAACAAAAAAACGACATCTTTTGTCTTATTACATGGATTGAAAACACTTCTTCTGGTTTGCAAGTAAACCCCTTGGTCATGGAATTCTACATATTCATAGCTTTGAGACACTTTTAGGGCACTTTTGGGATCAAATGCGATTTGAGCTTTAATTTTAGATATGTATAAACATCAATCTGTGGGGATCTGAAACCATGTGTACGATGATGGAACAGCTCAATAGATTTCATTAATTATCCATTTCAAGCAAGTTTTAATTCTCTGTATCAGTGAACCGTCGACTGACAACAGATTTTGTTTTAATCTATTCTCTTTTTTCTTCCCTCTGCTTTTTTTTCTCATTTTGTGTAGGTAACCAAAACTATCTTTGCCATCCTGCTGGCTTTCATCATTACATGGACACCGTATAACGTCATGGTGTTGATCTCGACTTTCTGTCAGTCCTGTGTCCCCGACACAGTGTGGGCAATTGGCTACTGGCTGTGTTATGTCAACTCTACTGTCAACCCAGCTTGTTACGCACTGTGCAATGCCACATTCAAAAAGACTTTTAAGAACCTGCTTCTGTGCCAGTATAAAAATATAGGCACAAGATAAGATGGAGGAGGGAGGGGGAAATCACTTTGGGGAAAGGGGAACAGAGGCGGAGAGAAGAAATCTTATTCAAAGGTGAGTGAAAATAGGCTGAGGAGCTGGAGATGAGAAGTGGATTGTGGAAATTAGTAGAAGGGCACCCTTTGAATAGGTCACATGCAGTGAGTGAACAACCGTCAAACAGCTAAGAATACATCATTCTATAAATGAATGCCAGTCATCCCTATTCACACATACAGACTCAAAGTTAAATCTGGATGTAAATCTGAAATTCTCTTACCTTCTCAGCTTCTCAGATATAACAAAGTACAATAAGTGTTTACAAATGCTGGGAAATAACTAAAATAGAACAGTTTACAAGTTAATGTGAGCTAAAAGGTGCCAACAAACATCAAATTCTTTGTCTTTTTGCAGGATATCTGGGTGAAGGCACATATCATTAGGATGGATGGATTCATAGCAGATGGGTAGATAGTATGTATTCTCCTGCATCCTATGATGTATTAATATTAGCTGTGGAAGCATTGTTAAGTTGTGGGAATTATCCACCTCGTGAAATATCTGAACCAAGACAAATGGAGTTGTTCATCCTTTATCAAAGTGACTTCTTCAGTTCTCATTGAGTGGTGTGAAGTTTAGTTCTTGGATGGCGGCCATCTGAAGTTCGTTTCAATTTCAATTGGATGAGTGGTGAAACGTCTTCAAGAAAGGTCAAACAAATCCATTTACCATTCTTTTAGCATTGTTGTAGGCACGCTCAGGTTTTGCTTAGATGAATGCGTATGTGTATACAACGTTGTAATACAATCGTGTTCAACCAGCTTTCAATCATGAGTGCCTGACATGGGTTAATGGATTGGCTTTTTGAATATATATGTATATATCCTGAAGCTGGACTACTACAAGAATCGTGAAGAGAGAAAAACTAGTTGAAAGATACGTAAATGACAGAGAAACGGATAGCAGAGTTTAGTAGAAGGGTCTTTCTGAAAAAGAATGATATCTGCAGGTGATGAACAGGGGATTATGAACCTTAACCTGCCCCCACATAAAATTGAACAAAACAAGAACAAGTGTCAATTGCAAAAACCACAGGGTCTAAGGAAAAGATTCATTACCCAATAATGCTAGGTGTCACTGCTGTTTTAAGTGGAATAATATAGCAACCACAATGAATGTCTTTTTGCCAGAAAGTCACATTGAAAGCACAACTGAAATGAAAGTCTACTCATTAGAGCTTAGTCTCTGAGGATTGTGAATTTATTTAATGGATAAAAATCAAAATTACTGTACAAATTATAAATAAGCCACATATCATGTAAAACATAGATGGTTGGTCCTCCGAGTGGTACAACGACATCAGCTCCTTTTATGATCATTAGACATTTTTCTTTGATATTTTATATACCACGTTTCATGCTAATCCTTCCAATTTCTTATTAATGCATGACTGCCCTCATTAGCCTTCACTATGTAAAGCGAAAACAAAATCTATGTTTTGAGTGCCATCAACTGTGATTGTATTTTCCCTCCTTAATCAGTCATGTTTCATGTATCCACTCATGCCAAGTGAACTGTAAAAAAAAGCTAAACCTTTGCATCGATGACAGCTGTAGGTGATTACGTTTGCAGGTTGTCTGCCTATCCCATTCTCCTGATGCACACATTCACTTATTGATACTGAATTGCTGGTCAAAGCTCCTGTTCCTCAGGCAGTCCACCACATGCTCCCACTGATCTTGATCTTGAGGTGATTGTCGTTGCACCATGTGATGAAGCCTTCTTCAGTCCTCTGTACTCACCAAGGGAAGTTTCTCTCTTGGATGTTTCCACTGGAACATCAGTACGTCTGAATAAAATCATGTCCTTAGAACCACATTGATAGCACAAAAGCTAATTTAGTTCTTGCAGACTGTTCATTTTGTGGAGCAACATTGATATCCTTCGGAAGTTTATTTCTGCACAAGAAGGATTTGTACTAGGCCCATTCTTAGTACATTTATCGTATCTGAGATGGGAAATGTCTACCACTCAGGCAAATTATAGAAATCCTCTATTGTTCCTCAAGACTTGAGTTGAACATCTATTGAGCACACTGAACAGAAAAATATTTTATTATAAATATTTACAGTGCAAATGATTTGACTTTGTTGAGTTTCCAGCAGAGACAATGTACTTACGGGATTTGGTTCAGGGTTCACTGATAAAATCTTTCCCAAATGTGTGTGCATAAAGTTCCATTTGACAAAACCTTAAATCTTTACATCAAATACAATGTTCCCTACGGACACCAGTAAAACAACAGAGATTACTGGATGGTGTACCTCTGTTCCTTTGGTTTTTCTTTAGAATTTTGCTTTGACGACAAAACAGTCAAGGCTGTATAAAGATAGACAACAGAACAGCTCCTCAAAAGTGAAGCCAAAGCAAGTAGAGCTCCCCCTGGTGGCTAAATACAATATAAGTCATAAGCTCCACCTCCTCCATGTGAGTGAATGGGACTTGGGCCAAACTAAAACACTAGAGTACACGTGTAGTATCATTTTAGTTAGTTATTTGCTGCTACAGAAACAGAATGTGACATCATGATGACTAACAATTGCCATGCCAACTGCTCCGCAAAGCAGTCCCATAGGACAGTGACAGTCGTAAAAAATAAAAGCATTTAAAGAAGTACTGTGTATAATCCAGCACTTCTTTGTAATTGGTGGAGGTAGAGCAGAGCGCAGTAGTATTCAAACAAAAACGCGACCTTTATGGTAGATCTTTCATCCGTGAAAATCAAACAGGTTGCATTTGCTAAGTACTTTAAGGAAAACTGACAGAAAGAAAATCTTCTTTGTCTAAATATGAAATTCAGCATCAGAATTCTTATGGGAAGGTGTCTATCTGTCCAATTTGTGTAATCACGATATCTGTAGATGAAGAAATACTGACATTTTACATGCAAAAGGTCACTACTTGATCATTTGCTAGCCATACACATACAGGACTTTGACTGGATTTGTTGCTGTCTGCAGTAATATTTCACATGTTTTGGGTTATTCATTCAGTTATCCCCAGCATTCATTTTTTATCCAGTCATTATTATTTGTGCCACCCTGCACCTCAACTCTATTACCACTTTTTCAGACAAAATTACTTCAGAATAAACAGCAGAACATATGGCTTCACAAAGTAACAATAATATGAATTTTCATTCTGAGGCAGTCATCGGTGCGATGGTTTTGTTTCAATGTTGTCTCGAATCATTCTGTGTGTCTTTAGTTCTAGCACAGCACATATTTCTCAGTGAAGTGAGACAAAAAACAGCAGTGTGCAATATCATAGTGAAAACAGGTCAGGGCAGGGTGTGACCCAAAGGGAGAATGAATGGCTCTCTGGCTGCGGTCATATAGTAGTTGTAACATGTATGACTGAGGTTTCCTTGTCTCCTATCGCAATGGAGCGAATTGCTGCCCACTTCCAAAGATCACTGTTCAGCTTTGCATTGATTGGTTTTCCACCTTTAACAGGTGTGTTTTCTCATTGTGTAGAGCTGGAAAGAGTCTGTTTTACTATCTGATCATTCAACAGTTGCTTCCTCTACCCCAAAACACTGTTTGAGCCGATTTGACCACATGACTGAAAATACAGTCATGTGGCCAATATTTTTTCCTAAGAACACATGGGAGACTGATGCATTTTAACCAGTTACGCAATGCTGACATGTCAAACATGGGTTTATGTACAAAGTAGCTTGTTACATGTATTACTCTTACAGACCACTCTCAGTTTTATAAATGAATGTGCAGAGTTTATGATATGCGTCTTCCTCTGTCCAGTTCATGCAAGCATAAATTACAAAGTACATGAGTTATGTGGACATTAGTAATGGGAGGTCTGGATCTTTTTTTTTTGTCTAATTTAGCAATTATGAATGGTTTTAGTGTTTGTAAGCAGTTTTTCATTCACTGTTTTCAAAACAGGCACTCTGTCACTCTGTGTGTACCTGGCCTGTACCACTACACTCACTGTCTCTGGGGCGTCTGCATGCTTCCTGTGTGCTCAGCAGAGCTGCGTCTCTTCCCAACAGGAGTTGGCTCTTCTCGTTCGCTACAAAGAATCAGCCCTTAGGACCAGCTCATTCACAATCAGTCACAGTGGACACACCGAAAAGAACACATTTCACTGGAAAGTAGTCAGTGTCGTAAATATTGTTCTTTTAGGAGTAGCCATCCGTGGGCACATACAAGCAAAGTTGACTTGTAGTTAAAGGAATTCTAATTAAAATAAAGCAATCACTTTAAACGACGTTTTAAAAGTATGTGTTTTTAAGTAAGAGAAAGTGGAGTACAGTATAATAGATTACTGTTAGATGGAACCAATGAACAGGCTAGGCACAACCAGAATGACACAGGTGAAACTGCAGGGAGGGTGCAGAGTCACCACATCCAATCAATTAGTTCATCTTTCTCATCAGTCCTAGTGTCAAACTCTTACTGTCCTTGGTTCTGAAATTAACTCCCGTTTAATAGTGCATTAGCAGTGATGCATCAAAATGTATCTTCCAAAATCATGCCAGTCTTTTTGAAGTAACCACAGTGAGGAAAGCAACTACGTATGCATGCAGTTTATCCTACCAGTACCTTGTTTGTTGAACTCCAGCAAAATTGTACTGGTACCAAAGGCTGAAAAAGGGTTGCAGTGTTACAGTCAGTGGCCAATAAGTATCCATACATGGCCTCTGTTACTCATACATCCATATACCCATGCTCTGATGATCACATGGTGCTGGACAATCACAAGGTCGTCTCTTGTTTGAGGAAAGTTTTGTCTGGTGATAGTGGATGAAAGGTTTTATCTTCTAGTCGGAGGGAGTTACATAGAAAGTGTTTTCTTTGGTAAGACAGAAAGTGAAGATCAATGATGAACAATTACACCTTGATAGTTTAAAATCATATTCTCTGTTTTGCACTACAGTAAAAAAAAAAAAAAAAAAAAAAAAAAAAGAATACAAAGGTCGTGACTGGATCAGAAAACAACTGTCTGTTCAAATATGAAGTGCATTGCTGTAAATACCCATCACAGTACTTCTGAATATTTTGTGCGTAATCAACATGTCATTCCAGAGTGTGGAGTGGAATGTCTTTGTGTTCTTTCATAATATATGGACTACAGTTACCTCCAAATGTACAGAGCATGTATACTTTCTAGTGATATAAAGGCATTGTGAATTGTAGTCCTATTTCGTCAAAGATATTGCTGTTAAAAGTCCAACTCAGTGACACCAATGTTTACCGTACTGAAATATTCATCTTTTATTTAGAGAATACATCCCTTCATGAAGATGATGAGATGAGAGGTGTAACATCAGTATTAATATAACAAACAGAAGGAAACAGACAGATATAAAGTCTTAATAATGTTTCCTTTTTGTCAGTAACCATCTGCTCTGTATCTGCTGTATACTGCTTTACATTTAATCTGCAGCCCGGCCAGAAATGGGTTCCCAACACAAGATGCTAACAGAAAGACTCTTTAAAGAGTAAATCAGCTCTAAAATTTAACATTTTGGATTTGGAACCATATTCTGGAATTCTTTTACATAAGTACAGAGACTGGTTCTGCTTTTTTGTTGTTGCCTTGCAGTCTGTATGTCAATTCCTGAAGCTAGGTTCCTGGGCAGTGCTTAGGAGGCAGTCTTGCCTCACAAATACATACATCCCCTGAAGTAGAAAAGGAACTCAGAAATGATTGTGCTGCATGAACTCTTTCTCAGATTTCTTCAGTGTCACTTCTGTCTCAGATTAAGAAGAGAATAAGACTCTTTCCAGTGTGGTGAGAGAGAGCAGGACAGGACAAGCAGCCACTGTACAGACTGTGGTAACAAACGATTCATTCATTGAATTTGATATTCCTTATATGCAAAACTCTTCCAAATTAAAGCACTCCAGTAATGAAATACTGCACAACAAGTAATCAAAAGGCAGCAAGTACTATATGAATTATGGTTGATTTACTCTTTAATAGATTAAAGAGTTCCTTCATTTTCTATGCTTTCTGATGGGGGCTTTTGGTAAAATTCCTCTGGTAATGTTTTTGGCTGTATAAAGCTTCGTGGCTGTTTGTACTTTTTCTTACTGCATTATTGAAATAGGCAAATCTTCTTCAGAGCAACAGAGAGTATCACCCGGCACAATACGTCGCTGTTCTTACTTTTGAAATTAAATGTACTTAAGAAACAACTTGTGTTGATACAAAACTGTAATGCAAATAAACACTTGTGTGTTAAAAAGTGACATAATGTGTTTTGTCTCAAATTGCACTATACATGGTATACATTATACTGTTACTGAAGGGACATTTTTCTTGTAAACCTGTATCCAGTGAGCTGTGTTGAGTTGTGTGTTGTCACAAAATACCATTCTCCATTTGTGTAATAACAACGTTATACATTGTTTATTCATTTATTCATTTGCCATCTATCGGTTTAATCAAGCATCAGAGCTGGAAACCAGAGACAGGCCCTCCTGCTGGCACTTAATGCTAACATCACACCGTAGCCATGGCAACACACATGGAAAACCACACACATTTATTCTAGCGCAGATTCCAATTAAATGGAGCACAGATATCAGAACGCAGAGAGCTGACCTAGATTAGGTGGAGCAGAGTCAGAGTTCTGTCAGAGTCAGAATGAGAAAAATGAACCAAAAAGCCAGTGGTTAATTCCATGTTAATAATATTAAGGTAATAAACGGAAATTGTTTTATGAAGCGCGTAATGACTCAGATCGTGTTAATCATTGTGCATCTCACATAAAAGAACAAATGGAAACCACTCACATCATCATCAGGCAATTATCATTCATCTTCATTATCATCATCAACATCATCAGTACATCACTTACATAAATCATTACAAAATCTTAAGTTTTTTATATATAGACATTTGATTCAAATGTGATTTGAAAATGATGCAGCTGTTCGACTTTCCTCTAACATCTAGGGTCTAGTGATTTCACATTTACTGATTTAGTTGTCCCGCACATTTTGAAATATATTCAATTTTTTTTTCTTCTAATTGATGAGTAGACAGACTAATATCACATCACTACTCACTGCTTGCTTTCAGTTGTATTTGTCAAACGCAGCGGCATAATACTGGTTTATTCTTCCTACAGGCACATACAGATATCACAAAGGTATCTCTAGATTTTTCACCCTCTGCATGAAGTTTCAGTTGTGTATAAATGTGCCTCAGCAATTAATACTTTGCATCTATTCAAGAGAATATTAAATTGTAAAAGCCCTTTAACTCTCTGTCTTCCATGACAATCACACTGTGAGATTTCCTTTGGAGTCATGTCTTGCCTTTTTGAAATCCTACAGAAAGCAGAACATTTTTCCCCAGACTAAAACATCTTGGGTATAGACTATCTGGTCCTTGTGGCGTTATGAGCAGCAGGGTTTCCCATACATGTTTATATTATGGCAGCCCACCAGGGTCTTATATGCTCTGCCATTGCTCCAGAAAGCATCTCTCCCCACTGGTTAAATCATCCACCCCCCACCTGCTCTGTACTGAATTTAACCTGACGGAGACAACGGCTTGGACAACGTACAGGACTCACGTACTGTGAAGCTATTTGTGTTGAAATACCCGTACCCGGCTGGCCTTAGGCAGATGGGTCCCTCCATATGAGCTGGGTTCTGCTCAAGGTTTCTTCCTGTTAAAAGGGAGTTTTACCTTGCCACCGTCGCCTTCAGGCTTGCTCTGGGGCCGGGTCAGTCCGGGTTTTTGTAAAGCGTCTTGAGACAATTTGTATTGTTATTGACGCTACATAAATAAAATTGAATTGAAATTGATTTAAAATAGGACGTTACTGCCGCTGTTAAAAACCTTAATTTTTTTAGACCATGGAGATTCACAATTACTTGAGAGTTGGTCAAAATCCAGAGGAAAAGACTCCAGATGCAATGTGAACTAGCTAAACCTTATAAGTACTAGCACAGTTAAAATGAAAGTCCATGAATTGCACGGGCTGCTGCTATTTGTCGCTAAATCCAATATCTGCATTACTATGGTAATTTAAAGCATGATCTTATTCTATGTGCAGAGATTTCATACACCGCCTGGATAGGTATGAACCTCCTATTGGATAATTACTGCATGGGTAATTATCTTTCAGCTGGCAACAAGTTATTTAACTTGATCGTGATCAGTGATCATTTAAACGTTTGGTGAAATCAAATTGGAGAAAAACAACAGTAGAACTCAGGGCTATGCTGAATAGTGAAAGTAAGAACATTTCTACACGTACAATGCGAAAGGAACCCAAGGGATTGGGACTGAACAGCTGTGTAGCCTTAAGAAAACCACTAATCAGTGAGGCTAACTGGAAAAAAAAAAGGCTTCAATTTGCTAGGGAGCATAAAGATTGGACTCTGGAGCAATGGAAGAAGGTCACGTGGTCTGATGAGTCCAGATTTACCCTGTTCCAGAGTGATTAGGGCATCAGGGTAAGAAGAGAGGCAGATGAAGTGATGCACCCATCATGCCTAGTGTCTACTGTACAAGCCTGTGGGGCTAGTGCTATGATCTGTGGTTGATGCAGTTGGTCAGGTCTAGGTTCAGCAACATTATGTGTCCAAAGAATGTATGCATCCCTGCTAAGTGAAGGCTCACTAATTTTACATAGATGGCTTCCTTTTCTCCTCTGTCAAACTACCTATCTCCTCCGGCTCAAATGTGTATGTTTTTGTCCTCAAAAGCCATGCATTCGTAACAACAAACGTTTTACAACCGGAGTAACGCATGCCATCTATGAAAAAATGTAAAACGTGAAAAAGTGTTTGTGGCACTTGCCTTGGAACTAGACTGTTAAAAATATTAAATACAGTAAAATATAAATATTATACAAAATTACTATGGAATGTGCTTCTCATATGATACAGTGTGTCAGATATACCATTAGGCCCAGGATAGAAGCAACTATGGACAGAAGGCAGCTGACTGATGAGTGAAATATTTTTAAACAGTAAAAATAAACAGTAATTCTTGCATCTTAACCAGAGTAATTTTGTTCAATAATCAGATACAGCAATCATTCTTACAGTATTTATTGTTGCCAGTAAATATGCGTTTTTAGTCAAATACATGACACACACACAAGGGAGGTAGGCTGAAATATGGGGGAAAAGAAAGCACTGCTGTAATGTGGCATGATGAATCCACATAGTCCAATCACACAGAAATTCCCTCAAAGGGTAATCCTAAACAGTGAAGCAGGATAAATCCAAAGGCGATAACAAACTCCAAGGAACATGGAAGAAGAGGAACAGGATGGAAACAGGCAAGGGGTGAGCTAGAAGCCCTGGCAAAAAACATCCAGGAAAGTACACAAATGAAGATAGACAGATGAAGTAATTCAGTGTGTTGTATTAAGGCAATCTATTGCTGTAAAATTCCTTTAACAGTACACTTCTTGCAATAGTAACAGGATATCAGCTAGAACTCGTTTTTTCTCTTATTAACTTTTCCCTCACACAATCTAGCCGTCAATGCTCAAATGGCCCGCTGACCTTAAGAGTGGTCAATTTGAGACATTCTGGATCTTTTTCCTAGTGACCCAAGAGCCTGCCAATTCCTAGCTGGTCACGAACACACCACAACCGTCAACTGAGAGTCTTCTTCTTTTCCTTTCAGCTTTTCCCTTCAGGTGTCGCCGCTGCAAATCATCCGCTTTCGACTCACTTTATCCTCTGGATCCTCTTCTCTCACGCCAACTACCTTCATGTCCTCCTTCACTACATCCATAAACATCCTCTTTTATTCTTCTTCCACAGAGGAAAGGTCTACGGGAATATTTTGAAATGTCATACTTTAGAACAGGTGCTACAACTTTTCGGGTCAAATATGGCCCGTATCTATTGAGATGAATTTTAGATCAAGGAACAGGTCAAATCAAGGAGAACTGTGTTTTTTTTTTTCCCCTCCACAAACAAATGTAAAACTTAAAAGGTACACTGCTCCTGCTCTCTGAAACATTTATTAAGGATTAATCATACATTTATTAATGAGACATAGGCTATTTAGACATTCTAGATAGACCTGTATAGTTTAAAATTTGGTATAGACACTTACTACCATACTGTAAAGGCATTAAATATGAACAGTATGTAAGGGTTAAGTTATTGTTCAAGTGGCAGCACATATCCACCTTGTTAATGAGTGAGTCATGTTTCACACACACATACACACAATGTGGGCGGCACAGTGGCGTGGTGGTTAGCACTGATGCCTCATAGCAAGAAGGTTCCGGGGTTTAAATCCATAGGCTGACTGGGCCTTTCTGTGTGGAGTTTGCATGTTCTCCCTGTGTCTGCATGGGTTCTCTCCGGGTACTCCGGCTTCCTCCCACTGTCCAAAGACATGCTCATTAGGTTCACTGGCGAATCTAAATTTGCCTTAGGCGTGCATGTGAGTGTGAATAATGTCTGTCTCTCTGTGTTAGCCCTGCGATAGACTGGGAACATGTCCAGGGTGTATCCCACGACCCTTCAAAGAACAACCAGTTACAGAAGATGAATGAACGAATACACACAATGTGTCACATGTAAACTCATTCATTCTCTCTTCTAACCTCTAGGATCATGGTTAGGACCATAGATAGCTAGCTTTTATATTTAATCTAATATTAATATATATATTTAATCAATATATAAGCTGGTCTGTTTAATGTTGTACCAGAGTGAATGTTGCCAACTTCTACTAGCTCATGTGAAGTCAGTAAACCATTAATTACTATTGATGTGGTCATTTTGATTGTATCAGTATGATTAATGGATACCAAATGGATACCTTAATATATTTTCTGAGATATTCTGATTTTATGAGGATATCAGGATATGAATGAGAACATGGATCAGTCTCAACATAATTGGTGCCAGTGTATAGTACAATAATGCAATGGCCCAACATGTGTCTTTTTTTCAGTGTCAAGACACATTACATTTCATCGTATTGGTCTACTGGTCGCTGTTGCTAGGGACACATGTGCAATAGCGCCAATCAGAGCATTCTGACCCGGAAAGTGAGGTTCGCTTTTTCTCTGAAAGCTTTGATTGGGATTGGAGTGGCTAAAACAGCCTTCATCCTGTAAAAAAAACTGTAATGGGAAATCAACATTCGAAAGGCTCCTATACATCAAAACCCATAAGCCATTAAGTGTTGACCTACAGCCAGAGGTTACTTAAAGTGAAATCATTATCTGCTCCTCTTGCTACTACCACCTCAGCTCATAACAAACCAACAGGGGACTTATGAATACTGTCTGTCTTTTCAGAGAAAACAAGCATATACAATATTTGTTAAATACAATTTTGAGTAATCATAGACCTGAACTCTCATACAATACTCACACCATAAATGTGACACATCTCCAACATGTTTCAGGCATATACTGCTGAGCTGAGTCAAAAATTAAACACATTTTTCTAAATCTAAATAAAATTGACTGTCCATTTCTCTTTTTGCCCATGTCCAGTTATCGATTATTTTAAATGTTAATTTTTCATGGATGTCATTCTTTTAGTAACTTTAAACCACTTGAGATGAACAGTGAAGCAAAGCAGTCTGTCTCTTGGAGTTCTCTTTTGGAATCAATCTTTTGTGTCAGAGCTGTAAAGAATGAATGTCGCCTTCTAGTTAGACATTCAAGGAACTTGACTGCTCTTTCAGTTATAGAACTGCAAGGTTGCACTGTTGTCAAATTCCATTTACACAAGCAGTTTCACTATGCTTCTTGCAATGTGGTGAACCTTTACATTTTTCATCCCAGTCCACTATTAGCATGGAGACGGTGTAAAAGTGTCTCTTCTGACACACTTGCAGTCAGTGGTCATTCCAACCCAATACACATTTATGCCTTGCACAACACAACATAACATAAGGAGAAGGAAAAGGTCATCAGGAGAGCGTGTCACAGAATATATTCAAATGTATTTTTGGGACGTTTGGATCAGTTTTGTTACCAAATCCTAAATTTTGATTTATTTACAAAATGTAATCTCCAAGTTTTCAGATTTAGATACACTAGGTGCAGTCAAAAATAATGAGCATATAGCCATGAACATATAGTTCCTGCTTGTATGGTTCTAGATTTATTGTCAGTAGGTTCGTGTCTTGCTGCATATGATATTTCCAGAAATGATTCTTTATTTATGCGTGAGAATTACAAATGCGGAGATGAAACACATTTGTAATGCTTTGAGACTGTGAGATTCTTATTAGGCTTATTAGCTTTGACTCAGCAGGCAGCAGGATCACTTATCTATTGAATCCCCCTCAGTGGTGTCTCATCTTAACAGTTTTTATTAATTGTTACAAATTTTTTGAAGTTTTATTTGTCAAAATAATGTTATTTTGTAGGCTGTAGTAGAGCAGGGTTGTCCACTAACTGGAGGGTTAGCGGTTCCATCCCCAGTTCCATGCCACACACCAAAGTGTCCTTGAGCAAGACACTGAACACCCCCAGTTTCTCCCAGTGCATAAGCGAATGGGTAGAAGTGTCATTGTGACTATTAAGCACTTTGATATATATAGTACTTATATGCACGTATTGCTACTCAAAGTGCTTTACAGTCTCTATCTATCTATCTATCCATCTATCTATCTATCTATCTATCTATCTATAATCCATTTCTTGCTTAATAGCGTCATAAAATGATTTTACATACAAAAACACAATTTCCTTATAAAAAGCTAGACTTATATATATATATATATATATATATATTGGTATTTCACTTTTTATGTCAGTGATACACAGTGGAAACAAAGCTGGTGGAGCATGGCGGAGTTGAGCTTTCACACACCAACCAGCGAGGAATTATGCACTGCTGCTCTAATAACCTGTCCAGGGAATGGAGTTGAAAGGCATTGAAGCGGCATCCCATGAGGAAACTCAAGCTCAAGCTTTTCCAGCATCAAATGATGAAGCAATAATAATAGTAACTAGATGATCGCAAGCGATCATAAAGGGGTCCATGCCCTGCCGAAATGGTCGCCGAGCGGGACGCAGAGGCATATGCGGGTCGGACATGGCCTGAAAGGAGGCAAAGTGTCTGTGGAGGAATCCTTTGGCTGACAAGTGAATGAGTCATCCACAAATTATTATTGTCAAATTTCAAATAGTTTACTATGGTGGTTTGTGAGATATAAACATGTAATCGTTGTAGCGGCCCCAACAGCCCGAATTTCACAAAACATGCCATGATTGTACGCAAGCATGTTATAATAACGGTTGCTAAGTTTCATAAGGATTGGGTAAATACTTCAAAAGTTATAGGCCTTAAAGTAATATGAAATGTTTCCGTGTCACCTGTAGCGCCACTGCATTGTGTCATGCAATTTGATGGGCGTCTACACAATATGTTACAGATTGTGTATGCCAAATTTCAAAGTTAGCTATTGCAGTTTTTGAGATATTGAAGTCTTGCTTTTGTAGCGCCTCCTAGAGACCAAGGGTCACAAAAGTTGGGGTGCTTGTACAGAATCATATTATTATCAATGATATGAAGATTTGGTATATACTTCACAAAATATTAGCTTTGGAGTTATTCTGCGCCACGCCATAAAAAAATAATTTGCCATTAACTTTGTAATCAATAACCCTGCTAAAGTTCTTTTGAGGAATTTTCATTACCCTTGTCCATAAATGATACATGCCAAGTTTGGTGAGAATTGAATGAACGGGCTAGGAGGAGTTGATTTTGCTTTGAGGTGCAATTTTTTCAAAATGGCAGAAAACAATGGCAGGCGGAAATGGGCTTGGCCTAATCCATTAGAACCAGGGCTATGTAAGGAATCAGAGGGAGAAAGGATTTTGTTTCTAGGGCACACGATTCTCGAGATATGAACCAAAACGTAAACTGACCTATTATAGCGCCACCTAACTGTAGGCATGTGTATTGACACCTTGGCAAAGTGAAATCGCAGGACTTCTACCAAGTTACCAGGTTTGATGCCTTTCGCCCTCGCAGTTTGTCCTGGGCAGACACTTTTAGCTAAGCAGAAAATTAAGGCGAAGGCGAAGAATAAAAATCGTAAGAAAGATAAATATGGCAAGTCACCTACGGTCTTTATTCTCTATAATAAGTTTTAGTATTTTTTGAAATCATGCTTACATTTGTACACTTACAGTACATAAACAGAACTATTATTACTCACTTTTAACTCGCTGAGAAGGCTGCATTGAATAATACAGGTAAGTCTTAACTTTGCCAACCTGAAACAATTAAGACTCAGAGGTCAACATTTCTGTCTTAAGTGTGGAGGTCAAGTCTAACTGCTTGTTAATTATGTTCAAAATGCTTTGTGTACGACAGGGATTCTCAAACTATGGGGCAGTTAGACTTTATGTTACAGTGTTTCAATAAAACCATGTTCCATGCTGCCAGTAAAATTTAAGAATCAGTCCTTTCTAAGTTTTTAGTTTGATGAAGCAATAATAATAGTAACTAGATGATCGCAAGCGATCATAAAGGGGTCCATTAGTGATGGGAACGGCAGTTCTTTTGACTGTACTGAATCACTAGAATCAGTTCATTAAAATGATTCGTTCAAAATATCCGTTCACCGAATCGTCCTGTCCTTAGCAGGAGCCCTGATTGATGTCAAACCACATCCGGTGGTTGCCAAGGCAACCGCTCAGCGTATCTGTGGTCGGCAGCCCGGCGATCTGCACATATCAGTCCATACGGTAGGGGTGTGACGCTCGAAGCTGACGTTTCGAAACAGGGTCGAGCTTCCGAAACGCAAGTGTTTCGAAAAGTGTTTCGAAGTGTGGTTCAAAACGCCCATGTCACGTGACCATGGCTAAGCGAGGCTTCGTGGTGTTTCAAACTGGTTTCACCTGGTGGCACACTTGCCGAGCCGATTAATTAGCCAAGTCCCACAATGCTTAAAAGTCATTCAAACACATCCTATCTTCGTGGGTTTTTTGTGAGGAGAGAGATTTTGAGAGATAACGACATATAGAGACTCCAAAACAAGAAACAGATTAAATGCCAAGACGGCAGAACAACTGTTATTCTTAAATAAAAATTTATGTTGAACCTGATTAGTCTAACCTGCTTCATTCATTTATCCTTTATTTCCCTACAACATGTTCCCAAAAAAAAAAAGCATACATTTTAAAACCACTGTAACATTTTTCTTGAGTACCGTATATCCCAAAGGATAATATACTATGAAACTGAAATAACAAAACATCTGTAACTGGCAGTACATTTCACTGTGCATTGTACTATGTATTACTGTGCATGTGACAAATAAAACCTATCTATATGTATAAAATGCTCAATTTACTCCAGGGATAAACTAGTTCAGACATTTTAAGCATCAACAGGGAATCGAACCACGGCCGTTTAGGCCGCGTGCATGTGAGTTAACCACTGAACCACCTGGCGGTTGACGAAACATCGCGTTCCATGTCGGTTATTTATATTCTTTGTCTGAAGCAGTTGTGCTTCATGGTCAAAATGTGATGTTAGCAAAACAGGCCACTAGATGTCACCATGGAGTTACGTGTGTCGGATTGTTTCGAAGCCTCGACACAATTCCGGCGCAATTGCTTCGAACGTTTCGTTGTTTCACAAAGCCTCGTTCTGCCCATCCCTACCATACGGTTGACCAATAAAAGTTCAAATCACAAGCATTAGAGCACTAAATACTAAAATATATGAATGGAGATTCTGACACAAAGACGTAGTAATGTTGTACTAATTAGCAGACAACGGACTGAATCGGATAGTCTATTGTTCCACGGTGGCACGTACAGCCAACAGAAAACTTACTAAAATACAAATGACAACACCACTGCGGCTAAACACCAGTATGTTAACGTACATGCTAACATACACACTGAAAGTGTCCGTCAAATAACAGCATGTTTAACATGGAATTAGCATGTTAGCTTCTAGCCTCGTTTTATTCTACACAGTTTATACTACACGGTGCTACACGGATGTCAACAAGCCAGCGCTAATTATAGCAGTAAAGTTACTAAACGTGAACCAAGTCCCCTGCCCTGAGTGGCAGTTCTATCTGTGTGTTCAGTATTATGCGAGTGAGTGACACAGGCTTCGTGATTCGCTTTAAGATTCTAGGATCACTAGAATCGCGAACGTACTGCAGGTTGAACGTACATGCAGTACGTTCGCTAACGTACTGATTCGTTCGCGAACGTACTGATTCGCTGATCATGCAGTACGTTCGCGAACGTACTGATTCGCTAAAGCCCAAATTATGCTTCCGCGTTGACACAGCGCGAGGGGGCGTACGGACCTATTACGGACCTATTACGTCCTTGCGGACCCCCGTGCGTCCTACGCAAGGGCCAGACGTGCACCTCCCAAAAATCCTCGACGCGCGTCGAGGCGACGCAACAGCAACGCAGCAGCAACGCAGCGGCATTGGCTGTGATTGGTCCGCTAACTACATCCGCTGGAGACCGCTTTTCCGGTTTCCACTCATAAACATCATTGTCTCATTTGTCGTGCCCTAATTTGCAATAGAAGTATTTCTTCCTTTGCTTGAATAATTTGGAGCTCCAACGCCAGTCTCTCTGTCTCGGTGTCCATCGTTCACTGTGACTACGACAAAAGCCGGAAGGTAAATAACTATACGAGGCGAGATACGTCACAAGAGTCTCGGTCGGTCGGTCACAAGAAATCATAGCGCCCTCTACACATTTCGACACGTAAACTCCACGCAGAACCATCACGGTCTCATGACTGCGTCCAAGCAACTGCGTGGCCATTGCGTGACCATTGCGTGATCACTACGCGGAAGCATAATCAAGCCTTAATCATGCAGTACGTTCGCGAACGTATATGATCGCCAATCATGAGTGGCAGGGCGAACGTGAATCGCCTGACAGACTCACCTCTCTGTTTGTAGCGAGTGACACAACACTACAGCAGCAGGAGTTTATATATATTTAAAAAAAAACACACACACATCACAGCTACAGCAGAAATTCTGTTACTTTTAAAAACTTCAGATATTTAAATCTGCCTGGCAGTCAGAGCTTATAGACATGTATTAATGTAAGGGTATTATATACACTGTTTTATATTATGTATTCCCCTGTAGGTCTAATGCAAATATGGTGCTCCGTCTGGTGAAATAATACATACCGAAGACCGAACATTATGTGCGTGCATTTTTCCAGCCTGTACTTGTGACCAAATGTCTGATTGTTAGACTGCCCCCGGCAGTTCCACTCCCGGCCGGCACTCTCGCTGCAGAGCTCAACTGAACTGAGAAAGGATCGAACGAATCAATTCATGAACTGATTCTGTCCTTGGCACGGCACGCTCGCGGCTGAGCTCAACTGAACTGAGAAAGGAACGAATCAGTTCATGAAGTGATTCAATTCAGTACGTTCACTCAAAAGATTCGTTCAAACGAACGAATCATTCGCGACCGACGCAACACTAGGGTCCATGCCCTGCCGAAATGGTCGCCGAGCGGGACGCAGAGGCATATGCGGGTCGGACATGGCCTGAAAGGAGGCAAAGTGTCTGTGGAGGAATCCTTTGGCTGACAAGTGAATGAGTCATCCACAGATTATTTGTTCACTTGACAGTTTGATGCCTCTGCAGACAAAATAGAATACATAATGAATAATTTTAATCATATCTATTGCCTTGTTGTATTCACGTTGATTTCAACATTTGCTTTCCTATTTGTTTGTAGACTTTACAAGGCAACATACACCGATCAGTTACAACTCCACTGACAGGAGAAGTGAATAACACTGACCATCTTGTGACAATTCAATGTTCTGCTGGGTGAACATTGAACATTGTATGCAGTCTTCCACAGATGCCATTGCCCAAGCAACCGTCATTATAACTTGCTTGCATACAATCATGGCAATCATGGCATGCGATCATCTAGTTTGAGTTGTTCCTTTTGTGTGTGTACCTATGTCGGGCTGCATGTCTAAATAACATCCACACAAATGCCACGTCTAAACGTTTCCCAGCAGAACTGTCAAATTTCAAGCAGTTTACTGTGGTGATGCCATTGCCTTAGCTGTAACTGTCATTACTTGTGTACAATCATGCTGTCAGTGGTCCATGCAACGACGTTGCAGGATCCCTATTAATTTGGTTGCGATTTTTCTTATTATTATTATTATTATTATTATTATTATTATTCCTCGTTGCTTAGCAAAGTGTCTGCCCAGGACAAACTGCAAGGCATCAAACCTGGTAACTTGGCAGAGGTCCTGCCAGTCCATTAGAACTAAGGCTATATAAGGAATCAGAGGGAGAAAGAATTTAGTTTCTAAGGCACACGGCTCTCAAGATATGAGCCAAAACGTAAATTGGCTGATTATAGCGCCACCTAGCTGTATGCGTGTATATTGACAACCTGGCAAAGTGACATGCTAGGACTTCTACCAAGATACCAGGTCTGATGCCTTTCGCCGTTGCAGTTTGTCCTGGGCAGACACCTTTAGCTAGGCAGAATAAAATTAATCATAAGAAGAAGAAGAAAAAAAAATTGCAACAAAATCAATAGGAATCCTGCAACTTCATTTGTGTGGACCCCTAAAATCGCAACAAAATCAACAGGGATCCCGCAACGTCATTGCATGGACCAGTAAATGAATGTAATAGAACTATCAGCATGTGATTTTGGAGGATAATTTTAAAGTATAGCTTACTATTTATTTATTTTTTTGTAAAATATTATTTATAATTACACAGTCTTCATAGAGATTCATTCATTCATTCATTCATCTTCTGTAACCGCTTATTCCTGTTCGCGGGGTCTGCTGAAGCCTATCCCAGCTGTCATCGGGCAAGAGGTGGGGTAGACCCTGGACAGGTCGCCAGTCTACCGCAGGGCTAACACAGAGAGACAGACAACCACTCACACTCACATGCACACCTACGGCCAATTTAGAATCACCAATGAACCTAACAAGCATGTCTTTGGACAGTGGGAGGAAGCCGGAGTACCTGGAGAGAACCCACGCAGACACAGGGAGGACATGCAAACTCCACACAGAAAGGACCCAGTCGGCCCATGAATTCGAACCTTCTTGCTGTGAGGCATCAGCGCTAACCACCTCGCCACTGTGCCGCCCTCGCCCTTTGTATTCGTCAGGGTACGGGCGTCACGGTTCGGTGAACGCAGTCATATGTGAATACGTCTGAGTGAGTAGGGGTAATGAGCCTAAAAGCTGCCAGCAAACGTTCCTACAGAAGAAGAAAAACAGACGAAGAAGAAAAGTAATTGGAACACTTTGGTTTCCTGGTGGGGCGGCTCAGTGCTGTTAGGTTAATTGGTGATTCTAAATTGGCAGTAGGTGTGTATATGAGTGTGATTGGTTGTCTGCCTCTCTGTGTTAGCCCTGCGATAGACTGGCGACCTGTCCAGGGTGTACCCGGCCTCTGCCCGATGACAGCTGGGAATCAGATGGTGACACATGGAGCTTCTGAAACCAGAAAGGATTCTTGGCCATTTGAACACTGAGCATGGTGAGGCACAGGGGCAATATTTGTTTGTCATGCTAAACATAGAGAGGATAGAAAATATGAGGTCGGAAGTTTTTAGTGTATGCTTTTTCCACATAATTGCCGTCTCTACGGGTGAAGACGATCCGGTTCCTCACAAAGGCTCTGGCATTCCTTACGATCAATATGGTGCATTTCAGTTATAACTGTCAGTTAAAGATAAATGGAAGATACTACAAAAATGTGACATTTTGTGGTACATCTAATCAGTATTCAGCTAAATGCAATAGTGCAGACACAGCTGAGAAGCATTTGGTCTTCTGATTACCACAGGGAGCACCGCTGTCTCCAACACCCCCAACTTTTCTCTCAGCCCGTGGTATTTCTCAAATTTCTCATGTTCCTTCCTTCTGGTGCTGCAGACCACTCTCTAACCAACGTATTGAATTAATTGGCTTAAACATAGATCCTTGCTCTCGGTACAGATAGTTGGACCCTGCGGGCAACAGAGATTTTCCTCACAGCAACGGTTACTTTATGCTGGATTGGAGAATGAGGAGTGCTTTAGGCTACCCCATAGCCACCCCTTATATGAAAGTTAAGAAAGCACTGTCAGGACTCCTGGGGAAGATGGTAAGTCATCAGTGATCTTGTTTTTACACAGTATTCAGTCACTATAACGCATCCGCCCACTCATTCACACAAGCAGACACACAGACTTATAGAACAACATCACTAGCTTGTATTATCAAGCTGTTTAATCAGAGCTAAAATATGCTATAGTCCAATACCTTAATCAGCTGGGATAGGCTCCAGCAGACCCCACAACCCTTCACAGGAACAAGCGGTTACAGAAGATGAATGAATGAATGATTACCTTAACTACACGTGTCACAAAGTCTTCTTCAGTATAACACATCCATGCACAAACACCACATAAAGTGGTACATTTTTACACTGATGTGTCCAGAAAGGTCATGGGATGCCAGCAGACTGATCGTGAACACCAAATGAAAAGGGTTAGAAAAGCAGACAAGGCGGAAGTTTTACATCACTGTGAAAGTTGTCTGTTTGCTGGTTGAAGTTCGCCGTAATTAAAATCAGTTCAAAATGGTAAAGAATGAGCTGAAATATAGACAGCACTTTCCTAGTCCCATACCCCAACCCTAACCATCTCAACAAAGTGCCGAACTCTAAGCCTTTCCCTAACCCTGACCACTAACCCATACCCTAATCCTACACAGCAAAATCAGCATACCCAACACTTCTTAACACTAACCAGTGTTAGTTTCTCTCAGCACTAGTGTATAGTGTTAGATATCAACTTTCTTATAGTGTCAGTTGTTAACTACTACAGGGGTTTACGCCATATTTACTCTGTATGGTGTACATATTGTTTTCAGTTACATTACAATTACATATAAAATAAACTATGATGAAATAAAGAGGCCATGTTAAGCTTAATGCATGGAACAACACGTTAAACGCCACTTCACCTTAAGCTTGCCAGTTCCCAAACATCAGAGAAAATTAGAGAAAATGAGAGCAGGTGTTGAACTGTCTCCAGTCTCCATGCAAGATTGGCCTTAGGGTCATAGTTCTTGGTTAAAGAAATGCATACAAACACAAAGAAACACAAAAAAGTTGAATTAGAAGAGAAATATAGTCAAATGACTTATACAGAGTTTTTGGACTTCATGTGAACCACCAAACATACAGCGAGCGGTGCCACAGCAGGACCAGGATACAGCAGCCTGCAGCGGGGCAGCTAACTTTACTACCACTCGCTGTCTTGTTGGTCTCTATGAATTTTACCAGTATTTTACTGGGGAAGACAGAAAGCTCTCAAATAATGTATCTACATTTCCCTGTAGGACATTTGGAACTCTTGCTCTTCGCTAGCGTATAACGGCACCGACTGCGATGGGCCCACTAACCTAACATGGTTTAGCTAGGGTAAAACAGACGGCTATGCGAACACCACCACAGTTATATAGACTTTGTCTACTTGGTCAGCTGTAACAACTGAAATAGCCTACTTATGTTGACCATGAATTAGCATTTCCTGACTTTACCATACGTGTAGGGTCCTCACTCTGATGGTGTAAAACTCAAAACTTTGAATTGTGTGTTCACAAAAAACTCAGTAATACAGACAATAAAAAACAATAGCAATGTGTCATAGTCCTGATCAAAGATGTAAATATAACCCCAGAGCTAAAAAATTAGCATGAATGTGACAGTGTGAAAATTTAAAGAAACTTTGCTGGAATGAATGAATGAATGAAGAAGCCTACATTATTTAATTTTTTCGACTACTTCTCTCACTGAGCCAGTCAGAATTGTACATATGCTTCTGATTCAACTCTCATAGTCCAAAGATACGATCGGTATGTTTGCATGTACATTGACTATATGTGTGACTGTGTTTGAGGTTGGTTTCCATCCACCAGTTCTAACCACTCTCCCTTACAAGAGCTTTTGAACTCGAGTAAAGTTTAAAAGATTGTCCACCATCGCATTTGCTAGACGGGAGCCACCATACAGCAGCGGAAGGAAGTAACAGATCTGAGTGGCCTGATAAGGAGGAGGCCGCAGTATTTCTCATCAAACTATGTTGATGTATGTTGCATATCGGTTAAATGGATGTAGAGATACTATTCTCGAGAAGATAGTGTACAGTCAATTAATGGCCTTCCTGGAAGAGAACATTATTCTCTAAGTTTTCCAGTCCAGTTTGAGTCCTGCACAGCACAGAATTGTCTTTTAAGAGTTTTTAATGATATCTTTTTAGCTACTGACTTTAGTGACTCATTGTTGTGCTTTTAGATTTGACTACTGCTTTCCACACAGTGGACCATGAAGTCTTAATCTCTTGTTTGGAGCAGTGGGTAGGCATCAGGGGTAGTGGGTAGTCATCAGGGGTTTAGCACTGGAGTGGATCAGGTCCTACGTGGCAGGCCTTTCTATTTGAGCCTCTGGGATTCTGTGTCCTCCTCCACTCCTCTTACATGGTGGGTCCCACAGGGCTCAGTTCTAGGCAATCTTCTCTTCTCTCTCTTCTTAGTTCTGTACTTCAAATCATGACATCTCTTTCCATTGTTATACTGACGAGTATCAAATGTATCTGGCTCTTAAAATGGATGACAAAAACTCTGTCAGACGGTTGCCTAAGTGTCTAAATGACATAAAAGCCTGGGTGGCTCTAAACTTTAAATTTTAATGAACAAAAGAGTGAAGTGATTGATTTTGGTGACACCAGACAGACCCCTTCTGTTGATCTGGGTTCCCTGAGTTCTTTTAAGTCAATGGTCTCACCCCGCCCTACCTCTCAGAGCTGCTACACCTTCATACACCTACCTGCTCTCTGAGGTCAGCTAACCAGCTGCTCCTGAGTATTCCAAAGACCAAACAGAAGAGCTTAGAGGGCTTTGCTATTGTGGCTCCAAATATGTGGAATGATTTGGCTCTACACATCAGACAAGCCTCTTCTCTGTCTTTTAAGATGGTGACTTTATTTCACTTTATTTTATTGTATTGCTGTCTTTTTACTCATGTTTTTATGCCTTTTATTTATTCATCCAGTACAGCTTTGGTGGTTTTTAAATAAATAGATAGATGGAAACTGTCACGATGGAACACAGGAAAACATGAGGACGATAATCTGCAGGGGGAAAATATATTCTTCTCTCTCCTCCTAGTGCCACTACTCCAGTTTGCAAGAATCCACTACAGCTGTATGTACACAACCAATCAGAGACAGCACTAGCAATTGTTGCAAAGCTTGCTCACTCAAGCCCATGATTGTTAGAATACCACTTTAAGAATTTATTTTCATTTTATTTCAATGCAGTCTTTTCTGTGATGTGTGTTTAAAGATGCAGGTTGGAGGAAAACTCACCGCTTCTTTGTTCTCTTTTCAGGGTTAGCTCTGCAGGGAAGGCTCTTGAGTTGCTGCCAAAAAATGAAAGGAAATAGTACTATGTTCAGTGAGACATTAAAGCAATGAGGAGCTGTTGGTAGGGAGAAGGGAATAAGAGAATATAGGGGGGTAAGACCATTCAATTAAATTCAATTTTATTTATATAGCATCAATAACAATACAAATTGTCTCAAGACGCTTTACAACATCCGATCTGAAACATGGCTTGAAACCCCCAGAGCAAGCCTGCATTGGTGGCAAGGAAAAAGTCCCTTTTAACAGGAAGAAACCTTGAGCAGAACCCAGCTCATATGGAGGGACCCATCTGCCTAAGGCCAGCCAGGAAGAGACAGAAAAGAGAGAAGAGAACAGCAGGAAAACAAGATAAACATGCATTTGTTATAGATACATACATCTGACTAAAGCGTACATGTAGAATCTGATGATGATTCAAATACAACATATAGCTGATGATGTTACATGACGGTTTGAGAATTGTTCATTCAGGTAGGAGTGGATAGCTGCAGGAGACCATGAAGACTGGGCAGGCTGATGAGACCACGACAACAGATGTGGTATGGAGCTCCACAGGAAACACACAACTCCAGGCCAGAGACACTCACAAGAAGACGGAGGAGGAGGGGTGAGGCGAGGGGAGGGGAGAGAGGGACACACAGCAGTTAACATGCTATACAGTAATAGCACAGAATTACATGACTAGTAATAGATGAGAAATTAGAGGACAAGATCTCGGTGCCTAGGCCTATTGCAGCATAAATAAGGGATGGTTCAGTCTAGCCCTAATTATAAGCTTGATGAAAAAGTAAAGTCTTAAGCCTGACGTTAAAAGTAGAGAGGGTATCTGCCTCCCAAACCCAAACTGGGAGCTGCTTCCACAGGAGAGGAGCCTGATAGCTGAAGGCTCTACCTCCCATTCTACATTTTGAAATTCTAGGAACCACAAGTAGGCCTGCACTTTGAGATCGAAGTGATCTGTTGGGATGATATGGTACAATCCTCTTGCTCTTAAAAGAGCTATTTGCACAGCCAGACAGTTGTAGAATTACAGTAACCCAGTCTGAAAGACACAAATGCATTAACTATTTTTTCAGCATCACTATCATTATGCATGTGAAAGAAGGCAGTCCTGGTTACTTGCTTTATGTGCGAATTAAAGGACATATCCTCGCTGAATATAACACCAAGGTTTTTCACAGTAGTACCGGAGGCCGAGGTAATGCCATCCAAAGAAACCAGCGGCCTTATGTACAAAAATGTTTCCTTACATACTCGTTTGCGGAAAAGTTCAGATGTATCAAGAGTGAAATGACCATGATGCCACGACGTCATGGCTGGCATACGCTGGCTTCTACAGCTGTTGATCCTTTGGCGACACTTAGAGGTGATGCTGGGAAACTGTCATAAATGCGTCCGACCGATCGGAACTATGCCGGTCGACCTTGAGCAGAGCCATGCAAGCCGTGTGGGATGGATGATGTTTCCTCCACCATACTTTACGGTTGGGATGATGTTTTCATGAAGATATGCCGTGCCCTTTCTACGCCAGATGTAGTGCTGTGTGTTTTTTCCAAATAGTTAAATCCAGGGGTGGAAGTAACGAATTACAAATACTCACGTTACTGTAATTAAGTAGATTTTTTGGGTACTTATACTTTTCTGAGTATTTTTTTAAAGTGTGTAATTTTACTCATACTTGAGTACAATTTGCAGCATGTAATCTACTCCGCTACTTTTAGAATTAAAAGTCGCTACTGAGTACGCCCCCAATCCGCGACCGCGCCAATTGATTAACGTGATGACGTAAGGAAAAGACAACTCCGTATGGTAGTAAGTGTCTATACCAAATTTTAAACTATACAGGTCTATCTAGAATGTCTAAATAGCCTGTGTCTCATTAATAAATGTATGATTAATCCTTAATAAATGTTTCAGAGAGCAGGAGCAGTGTACCTTTTAAGTTTTACATTTGTTTGTGGAGGGGAAAAAAAAAACACCGTTCTCCTTGATTTGACCTGTTCCTTGATCTAAAATTCGTCTCAATAGATACGGGCCATATTTGACCCGAAAAGTTGTAGCACCTGTTCTAAAGTATGACATTTCAAAATATTCCCGTAGACCTTTCCTCTGTGGAAGAAGAATAAAAGAGGATGTTTATGGATGTAGTGAAGGAGGACATGAAGGCAGTTGGCGTGAGAGAAGAGGATCCAGAGGATAAGGTGAGTCGAAAGCGGATGATTTGCAGCGGCGACACCTGAAGGGAAAAGCTGAAAGGAAAAGAAGAAGACTCTCAGTTGACGGTTGTGGTGTGTTCGTGACCAGCTAGGAATTGGCAGGCTCTTGGGTCACTAGGAAAAAGATCCAGAATGTCTCAAATTGACCACTCTTAAGGTCAGCGAGCCATTTGAGCATTGACGGCTAGATTGTGTGAGGGAAAAGTTAATAAGAGAAAAAACGAGTTCTAGCTGATATCCTGTTACTATTGCAAGAAGTGTACTGTTAAAGGAATTTTACAGCAATAGATTGCCTTAATACAACACACTGAATTACTTCATCTGTCTATCTTCATTTGTGTACTTTCCTGGATGTTTTTTGCCAGGGCTTCTAGCTCACCCCTTGCCTGTTTCCATCCTGTTCCTCTTCTTCCATGTTCCTTGGAGTTTGTTATCGCCTTTGGATTTATCCTGCTTCACTGTTTAGGATTACCCTTTGAGGGAATTTCTGTGTGATTGGACTATGTGGATTCATCATGCCACATTACAGCAGTGCTTTCTTTTCCCCCATATTTCAGCCTACCTCCCTTGTGTGTGTGTCATGTATTTGACTAAAAACGCATATTTACTGGCAACAATAAATACTGTAAGAATGATTGCTGTATCTGATTATTGAACAAAATTACTCTGGTTAAGATGCAAGAAAACTACTGTTTATTTTAACTGTTTAAAAATATTTCACTCATCAGTCAGCTGCCTTCTGTCCATAGTTGCTCCACAATGATCTATCATTTGTTGTTACGAATGCATGGCTTTTGAGGACAAAAACATACACATTTGAGCCGGAGGAGATAGGTAGTTTGACAGAGGAGAAAAGGAAGCCATCTATGTAAAATTAGTGAGCCTTCACTTAGCAGGGATGCATACATTTTCTGGACACATAATGTTGCTGAACCTAGACCTGACCAACTGCATCAACCACAGATCATAGCACTGCCCCCATAGGCTTGTACAGTAGGCACTAGGCATGATGGGTGCATCACTTCATCTGCCTCTCTTCTTACCCTGATGCCCCCATCACTCTGGAACAGGGTAAATCTGGACTCATCAGACCACGTGACCTTCTTCCATTGCTCCAGAGTCCAATCTTTATGCTCCCTAGCAAATTGAAGCCTTTTTTTTTTCCAGTTAGCCTCACTGATTAGTGGTTTTCTTAAGGCTACACAGCTGTTCAGTCCCAATCCCTTGGGTTCCTTTCGCATTGTACGTGTAGAAATGTTCTTACTTTCACTATTCAGCATAGCCCTGAGTTCTACTGTTGTTTTTCTCCAATTTGATTTCACCAAACGTTTAAATGATCACTGATCACGATCAAGTTAAATAACTTGTTGCCAGCTGAAAGATAATCACCCATGCAGTAATTATCCAATAGGAGGTTCATACCTATCCAGTCGGTGTTTGAAATCTCTGCACATACAATAAGATCATGCTTTAAATTACCATAGTAATGCAGATATTGGATTTAGCGACAAATAGCAGCAGCCCGTGCAATTCATGGACTTTCATTTTAACTGTGCTAGTACTTATAAGGTTTAGCTAGTTCACATTGCATCTGGAGTCTTTTCCTCTGGATTTTGACCAACTCTCAAGTAATTGTGAATCTCCATGGTCTAAAAAAATTAAGGTTTTTAACAGTTTTATTTATGTAGCGTCAATAACAATACAAATTGTCTCAAGACGCTTTACAAAAACCCGGACTGACCCGGCCCCAGAGCAAGCCTGAAGGCGACGGTGGCAAGGTAAAACTCCCTTTTAACAGGAAGAAACCTTGAGCAGAACCCAGCTCATATGGAGGGACCCATCTGCCTAAGGCCAGCCAGGAAGAGACAGAAAAGAGAGAAGAGAACAGCAGGAAAACAAGACAAACATGCATTTGTTATAGATACATACATCTGACTAAAGCGTACATGTAGAATCTGATGATGATTCAAATACAACATATAGCTGA